>NC_134490.1:47032231-47332231 GCF_040206685.1 Ascaphus truei | reverse complement strand
GTGTACATGTATTTTGCTTTGTCCTCCCCCCTTTTAGCTGGATAGCCAAATGGGTTTCGTTGCTATTCTGGAGCCACAGGGAATATGCAGATATAGTATGGCCACACAGCTTAACTAGTTCCTTTTACAAGCACCACAAGTTCTTTGTCTTTTCTTCACTTTATTGGAAAGCAGCAGATATACAAAGTTACTTGCAGATGGTGGTGTAATGAGAGAGGACTTCTCTACAGTGAGGGTGCTTATAGTGGGGGAAAAGTAAAAAACGATACTCTTACCAAGAGGTGGAAGGCATGAGTAGTGCTTACTTAGCCTGCTGAGGTAGAAAAGAAAGATTAAGGGAAGTATGTCACAGGAAGAGAGACCGGGCTGGGTAAACTGTGAATACAGACAGGGGACAGTGGGAAAGTCCACTTTGCCAGGCGAATTACAGGGTTTGTCACAGCAACCAACTCCAGCAAGCTAGAAGATTAAGACATAACCAAATGTATCCATTTCCACCTGCACTGGGAATTACAACTGCAGGGAAAACAACATTAGATAAAGGGCAAGCAGGCAAAGCTGCAAGGAAAAGGGGGAGAGGAACAGGGGGCAACAGAAATAGACATTCCTGTTCCAGGACAGTTGCCTTTTAGGTATTAAGCTGTAACGGAGCGGCCTTGTAGCTGTGGTCAGGAAAGAGCTCACACACCACTTTCTTATAATGAAAGTTCTTTATTCCCTGTATCATGGGTTGCAGTACAACAAAACAAAATAGTCTTTAACTTAATATACGTCTGCAAAACAACCGGACAGTACCTAATCGCTGGTATCCAAAAGGCAGTTCAGGCTCTCCCCCTGACAGGCTCTCTGCAGCCTGTTCCCTCACACGTTGAGAGCAAAATGAGAGATTGTAGGAATTTTGCTGCCTGCCTTTTGAACCTCCCCTTTCCAATCAGCTTGCAGACCTAGAAGTAAGTGTGTGGGTTTTGCTGGTCTGCTCAGGTGAGAGAGTTGTAACCCTACTGTATAAACTCCCTCACATAAGAATTTTTCAATATTAAAACACTGGCCATGGATTTGCCCAGTTTCAAGCTGATATGTCTAAAGAAAGAAGCAGGTGCGTTTGCTTGGTTTGCCAACTCTTTTATTCATTGACCAAGGCTTGTTGTACAAGCAGTATAACAAATCGTTAAGAGTATTAATGAAGAGATGAAGCAACAAGTTACACACTGCCTTCCCACTTGCATCACTGGCGCCTGTGGCGATTATGTGGTTGGGGGGGTGGAGGGCGGGGGAGATATTTGGAGGGTCGATTTTATGACCTGTGTTTTCAGCTGTGGACTTATTGGTGTCACAAAGAGAGTCATTTAACATTATTTGCTCTCCGCTCAGCAACGGGGGTCAGGAATCGCTGTTGGACGAGGGCTCTCAACACAGCAACAGGCTGTGGCAAAGGGTTAAGTTACGGTTATGGTTTGGGATATTAACATGATATTGTTAATAATAAACAAAGCTATGGCCATTTTACTCCAGCACTTTGTCGTGTTTATTGGTAGGGGGAGAATTTTGTTGCGAGACATCCTTAGGTTATATTGAGGAGCCCAGGCTTGGGGAACCTGTGTGAGATGTAGATGTCGATGTTCTCCTGCTGCTCTTTGTTCTTTCCTTTTTTTATTGGGCCCTTATTACTAGTATTAGTTTTACTAAATATAATAATTTAGGCTGAATGCCCCCCTGCTATTGAAGAGTTTATAATTTAATGCATCATTCTTAGGGACCAGGGAAATGTAGCAAATGTCAAAATGTCCTCCAGAGTTGATACTTGGGTCCTTCATCAAAATATTTTGAGATTTCTCGATGCCGGGGAAGACTTTGACATAGGAAGAAAGGAATCCGGCGCTACAGCATGTAACAAACTCCAGGGAACTTCCGGGTTAGAACAAAAACTTTATTGGACCTCACGAACAAACAGCTACACCACAGTCTCCCCCTCAACGCGTTTCACGCTAGAATCAGCGCCAAGACGAAGCGCTGATTCTAGCGTGAAATGCGTGGAGGGGGAGACTGTAGTGTAGCTGTTTGTTCGTGAGGTCCAATAAAGTTTTTGTTCTAACCCGGAAGTGCCCTGGAGTTTGTTACATGCTGTAGCGCCGGATTCCTTTCTCCCTATGCCAATTGTTCAGAAGGCTGCACGCCCAGACATTGGAGATCAGAGGAGAGCAGGACCAGGGTTATGAGCCTACATAGGTAAGGTTTTTCCTTCCCGGCTTTGACTTTACTCTGGTCCATGTATATTCTCCAGCTCCACTCTATGTGACACACACTGACACCTAGTGTGCTTCTACCAAGCTGCCTGAGCGCAGGACAGATTTCTTTCACGGGGAAGACTTTGAACAATGTTCCATTAGTATATTGGGGCAGGGCTTTGCTTTCACTTCAGAGGTTAGTATCTCCTATAAAATTTTTCTTGAAAACATTCAATGGTGATGTGAATACAAACAAAAGCACACACGATATAGTGTAAGGAATCGGGGAACACGTCCCCTGCGGCGTGTTCCCTCCTTACCTGCTGCATCTCAGTCCCCCGCTCTATTTACAGAGCGCACGCGCACAAGCAGCTCTTCTACTTGCACCACAGAGCTTGGCTCCGCCCCTGGTCTCGCCGCACGTCTCTCGTGCACTGCACGCACACGTGACGTCGTGCACCACTCCCCAGCTGCAAGCAAGTACACACACACACCTGTCTCCTGTGCCTTGCAGCCAATCTCTGCCTCCGCAGAGGCCGCACCTCTGCTCCGCCTCTCAATCCCAGTCATGCATCTCTCCTATTTAAACCCTGCTCTTTCACTTCCTCATTGCTGAGCATAACCTGTGTAGCCTTGTGTTCCTGCGTTCTGTTTTGCCTTGCTTTGTGCCTTGCTGCTTTCTCTCCTGTTGCTTTCACATGTACTGACCCGGCTTGACTATTGGACCCTCTCTGGATAACAACCCCGGCTTGACTATTGGACTCTCTCTGGATAACAACCCCGACTTGACTCTGACTACCCGTACCTCTTCATCCCTGACCACGGCTTTTGGACATGCTACTACTCTCCCGGCTCCAATCCCAGAGCACGGCACAACGCACATCGACCATTCTACTGGCTCCGCTCCCGGACCCCAGAAAGTATCTGGACTAACCTGATCTCTCCAACCCAGACCCGGCTACGCTGACTATCCACCTTCCAGGCGTGCCTCTACTGCTGTGGGTGCGCAGTTTCATACTTTCCCACCTCAGTACCGAGGCTCCGCCTTGTTCGTGGTGAGCGCAAGCATTACATATAGATAGAATAAAAACACATATACTGCAGGGGATGCTGCTGTCAGTCCATGGTCTCTTCTCCCGGCCAATAGTGCAGTAACAGGCACAGAGACGCTAACACTCTCGGGGAAATTCAAAAGACGTTTCCGATATAATGGTGTAATATGGAGGTTATACTATCCACACTATCCAACCGTATACATCCTTATGGAACAATATTAAAATCTTCAACAGTGGACTGCAGCCAGCACCCACAAGGATGGCCACTACTTAGATCTGGTTTTCACTAAAAACTTCTCTCTCTCTGATTTCTCCATTTCCCCTTTTCCTCTCTCTGACCATCATCTCATCTCATTCTCTTTATCTCGCTTCTCCCCTTCTCCACCTCCATCTACACCCCGGTTCTGCAGAAACCTGCGCTCTATTCACTTACCTGACTTTGAGTCCACTTTACACTCCTCCCTCTCCTCTCTCAGCTCTGCTACAGACCATGACAACCTGGTCAGAAAGTACAACTCTGTCTTGTCCTCGTCTCTTGATCTACATGCCCCGCTTTCTCTCTGCCGCCCTCGCCCTTCTAACCCTAGACCCTGGCTAAATTCCCACACGCGCATGCTGCGTTCCTCCACTCGTTCCTCTGAACGCCTCTGGAGGAAGTCTCACACTCTCGCAGACTTCCTTCACTACAAATTTATGCTATCCTGTTTCAACTCTGCCCTCTCGCAAGCTAAACAAGCCTACTTTTCTGCACTAATCAACATGCACAAGTCTAACCCACGCCGACTGTTCTCTGTCTTTGATACTCTACTCAAACCACCCTCAGCTGCCTCTCCTTCCTCCATCTCCGCTCAGGACTTTGCTGACTATTTTAAGGAAAAGGTGGAATCCATACGGCAGAACATCCCCTCTGTATCTTCCCCCCATCCTACACCTCTTCCTAACTCTACTCCTGCCTTCCTTGAGTCTTTTTCCACTGTCTCAGAGGAGGATGTGTCGCTGTTGATCTCCTCTTCTCCCTCTACCACTTGCCCTCTTGACCCCATTCCCTCCCATCTCCTAAAACCTCTAGCTCCTACTATAATCCCTACGCTTACACACATTTTTAACTCCTCCCTCTGCTCTGGAACCTTTCCATCCTCCTTCAAACATGCAACAGTCATACCATTACTCAAAAACAGCAAGCTTGACCCTACCTGTCTTTCTAACTATCGACCTGTCTCCCTCCTGCCTTTTGCCTCTAAACTACTTGAACGTCTTGTATTCTCTCGCTTGCTCCATTTTCTCAACACCTATTCTCTCCTAGACCCTCTACAATCTGGCTTCCGCACTGCTCACTCCACCGAAACAGCCCTCACCAAAATAACTGACGACCTCCATGCTGCCAAAGACAGAGGTCATTACACTCTGCTCATATTACTCGACCTCTCTGCAGCATTTGACACCGTGGACCACCCTCTTCTCCTCCACATTCTCCATACTCTAGGTATTCGGAACAAAGCTCTATCCTGGATGTCATCCTACCTCTCCCATCGTACTTTTAGTGTCTCTTCTGCTAACACCTCCTCCTCCTCTATTGATCTCTCTGTGGGGGTACCCCAGGGCTCTGTCCTGGGACCTCTTCTCTTTTCTCTGTACACACTCTCTCTAGGTGACCTAATAACATCTTTTGGGTTTAATTATCACCTCTATGCCGACGACACACAAATATACTTTTCAACACCTGACCTTACACCTGCTGTACAAACCAAAGTTTCTGAATGTCTCTCTGCTATATCATCCTGGATGGCCTTCCGACGCCTTAAACTCAACATGGCTAAAACAGAGCTCCTCATACTTCCTCCCAAACCTGGCCCTACTACCTCCTTCCATATTACTGTTAGAACTACAATCATTCACCCAGTAGCCCAAGCACGCTGCCTAGGGGTCACGTTCGACTCCTCTCTCACATTCGCCCCTCACATTCAAAACATTTCTAAAACTTGTCGCTTTTTCCTCCGCAATATAACTAAGATACGCCCTTTCCTCTGTTGTTCGACTGCTAAAACTCTGACTCAGGCCCTCATTCTCTCCCGTCTTGATTACTGTAACCTCCTGCTGTCCGGCCTTCCTGCCTCTCACCTGTCTCCCCTACAATCTATCCTAAATGCTGCTGCCAGAATCACTCTACACTTTCCTAGATCTGTCTCAGCATCTCCCCTCATGAAATCCCTCACGCTAGGTTGTGCTGCCTTTGTATTATAAATTATTACTTTATAGTTGCAGAGCAAATCCAGATAACTACATTCATTTCTTTGTACCTTTAGGCACTCAGAACAATGCTGCATTGTTCACTAATTTTGCCGCCATGGAAGTTGTTTCTTATTATTGTTAAATTTATTCAGTCCTAAAGTAACTCCCTTGTATTTTCAGCTGGCAAGAGAGATGCTCTGTATTGTTATGCCGCTAATATTGTATGCAAAGACACACTTAAAATAAAATGAGCATCTCAATGCACTTTTCCTGTTAAAATATTTAACATTAAATGATTAATATTGTCAGTGCTGCACAGGGCAACATTACAGCACTTTAATGAATCCTGCTCCGAGTTTGTAGTCTGTTTTAGTTATTTCCTGTGTTTTAGGGTAGGGGTGCGCAATCTTTTCCCCCTGTGCCCACCTGCCTGCTCTCCTCCCCTGCTCACGCTCCCCCCTACTCGACGCCACTGCGTCATGTGACGTCATTTGATGCCGGGTTACCATGACGACGCTTCGCTGGTAGCCAAGGTAAGTTAGTTACAGAGGCCTTGCGCGGTCCCCCGGCATTTCATTTAAATGCCTTGGGGGGAGAGCGCGGGACCTCTGTAACCGCTGCACCCCCCCATGAAAATCTCATGTCCCCCAGTTTGCACACCCCTGTCTTAGGGTAGGAATCAACCAAGTATGCCAAGCCATTTTCCAGTCAACTACAGTACTTACAGTAGATCACATAATACATGTAAGGTTCTCAACTCCTGTCCTCAAAACCCCCCAACAGGTCAGGTTTTATGGATATCCCAGCTTCAGCACAGGTGGCTAATCAGTGGCTCAGTCGAAGACTGAGCCACTGATTAGCCACCTGTGCTGAAGCTGGGATATCCATAAAACCTGACCTGTTTGGGGTCTTGTGGACTGGAGTTGAGTACGACGACAATACATCACCATCACCTAAGTTTGACTCCTTAACTACTGTATCACAAATCCTCCTGAACCCCCCTTTGCTAACAGACTGATGCATGTCTGCCCCTTCTGACAGCAAACGGGTCATAAATCCTTTGTCTTTTGATGATCTATTTAATTTAAATATCTGCTAAACAGAAACGAGGCTGCGGAATTGAGTTCACCTTAATAAATACCTACACATTAATATTACACCCCCTCCCTTGCATCTCTCATTTATTGTAAAACCAATAACAAACAAACGTTATCCTCCAGTGTGGCCCAGCTCATGAAGCCAGACCCATTCTCCTGTATCCATTTAATGATATACATTTGTTCATTTCTCAGCTGACCGCCTTGCTGTTTTAAGTTGTACTGGACGCTTGGACCTGTTTGGCGCATAACAAATAGTCTGTTTTACCAATGCCACTCGCCAGTGGCTCCAACACATTCTTCCAATATTTATGCACTGCTCCAGGAAAACACATTTTAATACCAAACTAAACCCTGATGGTATTGTGAAAAGTATCTGCCACGGCTAGCAATAATTGACCAGCTGGTAAATTTCCCTAGAGGAAGGTTGAAGCATATATTTCTTATCTGAAACTGGGAACACCATCTCTAATGCTATACTGTACAGCACATTGCAGCTTGGACTTTCAATCTCTCTCCTTCATGCTGGCAAACATTCATACAGCAAGTGAGAAACTGCCTTACCAAAAGTCATTAAACGTGGGGTTTTGTAAGGGACAGTCACAGCTTTTGTTGATAATTTATTGCGACTCTGTTACCAAAATACCAAAACATACTGTAACTGATTATTCTATTAAACTGCCGGGACCTGTAAACAGTACTGTTTTTAAATGTGTGATAGTGCTTTGCAGGCATCTGGTGTTATATAGTTATGTCACATTATCACCATGGCTTATAGCAAAAGTCACAGCTGTACAAAGCTGAGCCCAGCACCCCCCTTACCACAAACGTTACCATCTTTTAACAGGATAAATATACCCCATGGGATGGTTTGGAGTGCAATTAGATGCAATGAAAGCAGTGGGCTTGTTTCCACCTACACAGGGGACCTCAGTAAGCTCAGTTGATTGAGTTTTTGGCATGGATACAACACAAAGGTTATAGGCCCGTTAAGTGCTAAATGGACACAATCCGACCAGTTTTAAGGGGTTAAAGAAAGTTAAAAAGCCACTTCAAACAGCCAGTTGCTTCTTAAATTCCCAAAGCTGCTGTGTTATATCTTTAATGAGACTATTCAAACATAATTACCCATTGATAATGGGAATGGGTGAGCCTGTCTTCAAATGAGTGACGCTTGACAGTCCTGTTTAGAAAGAGTTGAATGCAGAGGACATTCATTATTAGAATGCTTGTCAGACTGAACAAGTCCATTTGGTCACAGCCTTGTGCCAAACTACCCTTGACCCTTTTTCCGGCTTCATGCCTAGTGAAGCATTCAACAAACGACATCACTAAACCGTTACCAGACGCATTGATGGTTAACAGGACGTGTCAAATATCACGGATTTTCCAGCCTCATGGATGAAAATCTCACGAGAATTGTGCATTGGAGGCAGGGGGGATTGTAGGCGAAATGTGGCCTGGGAATTTTTTGCTTACCTGCCAGCCCTCCTCCATCAACATAGCGGCGTCATGAAGTCACTGATGGTGCATTGTTATTGCAACGAGTCGCCTTGTGGCGTTGCGTCGCCACAATGATGCAACGTTACATGACGTTGCAACATCGATGAAGGAGGGCCACTCTGGAAAAGGTAAGTCTTACAGAGGCCCCACTCTTTCCCCGGGCAATCAGTTTCACTGTTGTGGGGAACAGCACAGGACTTGAGAGAGAGAGAGACACACACACTATTTCACTAGAGTGCCAAGTGACATATACCTCCCTGTGAGAGGATAGTATCAGTGTTGGGAAAGTAAGTACTTCCACACAAGCGTTTCTCAAACCGAAGCATCCTTTATTCCCCGTCTGGGAATTCACGTTACAAAGTATATGCTTCCCGAGATACAGGCCCCATTATGGGGTGCTGGTATCTCCTATGCATTGAAATGTCCCGGTCACGTGACACGGGACATTTACATGCATAGGAGATACAGGCCCCGTTATGGGGTGCCGATATCTCCAGAGGCAGGGGGTCCCCGGACCTGAAAAAAATGCAGTTCTGCTTCGGTGACCCCCTACTACAATACACTAGTAATAACATTTAAATTAAAATATGTAATAACCACCAAAACACAACCCACCCCCTGTACCCCCCCACATAAAACCATCTTTTATTTTTTTTACACACACGATTAATACCACAGGCCGGCGGGGGTCTCCGGGTGGTCCCGACGGGTGTCCGCAGGCGTGGGGCCTGCAGACACTCATCAAGACTACCTGGGGACCCCCCCGACCTGTGGTATTAATAGTAGTGCACCAAGGGGGTACCCACGGGTGTCTGGGGGCCTTTGGTTGGTCCCCGCTAGGCTCCGTGGGCCTCTAGTTGGTCCCGTGGGCCCCATCGGGGTCCACGGGTTGTCCCCGCAGGTGTCTGGGGGCCCTCAGGTGGTTACCACTGGAGTCTGGGGACCCTCGGGTGGCCCCCGTGGGTCCCCGCTGGCCTGCAGTACCATTCCTGTATTTAAAAAAACAAAGACATGGCCTACATTTCAATAAATACACCCCCCCTACCCCAACAAATACATACAGTACAGTAATGGGCAAAATAACCATTATCCAGAGATGGACACATGGACACTTTAAAGCACTTAATGGCAATATATGCATTGTGTGTGTGTGTGTGTGTGTGTGTGTGTGTGTGTGTGTGTGTGTGTGTGTGTGTGTGTGTGTGTGTGTGTGTGTGTGTGTGTGTGTGTGTGTGTGTGTGTGTGTGTGTGTGTGTGTGTGTGTGTGTGTGTGACGGTTTCTCCCACAGTTTTGGATCTGCTTTTTATAATTCAGCACACTGTGAGTAAGCACTATATAGGAGCCAAGGCTTTGCACATTTGCCATAATTACTAAGACACCTACACTTAGATATTTTCTTGTTTTCTTTCCTTTGACTTCTTCCCATGCTCCCTCTGGACTTTGAAGACCAGTTTAATACAAAGCTCAGGTTAACATTCCTGTAACTCAGAATTTGTATGTATGATTATTGTAGAGTATTTTGCTTTCCTATGTTTATCTCAAAATCTTTTTTCAGAGACTGCATGATTCATAGTGATTCGATGCTTCATAGCATGGTTAAGATCAAATACAGCCAAAGAAGATTAAATAGATCAAATTAAAATAATGTCATGTATTTCTCAGTTGCCAAAATTAATCACTATTATATGCAGTATAAATCATAATCAGACCAAACAAATACAAAAATAGTTACTGGACACAGAAGATATTTTGCAAAAGAACTATATATCCAGACTGAATATCTACATTGCATACATAATAATAGCACGAATACACGTATATCTGCCAATTGATATACAATATAGCACTGAATGGGTTTATTCTAATCACAAACAATGAAGGGGGAGAAAAAATCTCTTTCTTCTACATAGTGGCAATAAATTAAGTGTTGCTTAGAGCTTTTTTTCAGAAATTGCTTACATTTAAAATGTTGCTTTGTAATAGAACACAAACAGTTAGGCGATATGGGAAAGTGACTCCTCTGAATTACATGCTGTCTGGAGCTTTCACATTGCGTTGTTTATGTATTTTGTTTATATCTGCATTTAAATCACACACACTGTGTGTGTACATGCTTTTCCCTAACACCTCATCATCAAACTGATGTTAGATTTAGTATTAAGAAAAACAGCTATTGAGTATGTTTTATTTTCTGTGGGTTACTTTGTTTGTTTCTCATTATACCTAATAATAATGAGTAATAATTTAGGAACAGACTATAAGCAGAATTGGAGTCACCCATTAGACACTTCTGTCTGGTAAACATCCTTGTTGCACTGCAATGCTGCAATGTGTGTGTTGCACTGCAATGCTGCAATGTGTGTGTTGCACTGCAATGCTACAATGTGTGTAAAAAATGTTGATGATAGACAGCACATTAAAAAAAGTTTAATATAATGTTATTTGCAGGGTGCAATAAGGAACAAAGAAAGGATCCCCGTTCCTCCCAATACAATATACACTGAAATGTTCCAGCACTCACTGACTATTGGAAGTAAGGTCAAAACCAGAGTATGCAAAAAAGAACCAAATTTAATGAAGATAGCAAGATAAACAAAAAACCTGGAATAATGTCGACGAGGAATACACAACAATGGACCCTAGGGGTAGTGATGTTGGGTCAAATATACAAGGGAGGGGATACCACAATGGGAGAGGAGGAAGGAACAAAAAAAGGGGGGGGCATATGTAATGGGTGGGTAACCAAGGGGGCAACATTTCGGGTGTTAACCCCTTCCTCAGGCCAGTTACCTCAAGTCCAAAGGGACAAAAGGTACTTCCCTAAACCCTTATAGCCCCACTGTAAAGAACAAAACCAAACACAAAATGCAGTAACTGAAATCAGAACAAAGTTCACTGAGTCCAGATCCAAGTAAGAGAATGAAAATCTCAATAGATACAAAACCCAACCGTAAAGTCTTTAATCAGGGTAAGGATAATTCTCTCCCCTCTCTCCCGTCTCTCCCGTCTCTCCCCTCTCTCCTCTCTCTCTTCCATTTTTGTGTATTCTTTGCCTATGTGACATTATTCCAGGTTTTTTGTTTATCTTGCTATCATCATTAAATTTGGTTCTTTTTGGCATACTCCGGTTTTGACCTTACTTCCAATAGTCAGTGAGTGCTGGAACATTTTAGTGTGTGTTGCACTGCAATGCTGTAATGTGTGTGTTGCACTGCAATTTGTGTGTTGCAAAGCCCACTAGGAAGAGTTGGATTAAAGAAAAAAGTAAGGGCCCTTTGTACTATCATATTTGAGAAACCACAGAGAAAGTAACAAGGTGACAGCAGTCCCCTATTCATTGCACTCAAGGTAATGGTCGTAGCTATATACATCAAGATATAATATCGACAGGAGGAACTAATAAGTCCCAATTAGAGTATAAATTAGTACATAAGGATATTATATCCACTAAAAAGCTTACAGAACCAATAATAGTGAATCAAAAACCAGTGAATATGCAAGTTAATTCAGTGAGTAAAAAAGCTTAGGTGCATTTAAAGTCCACAAAGTGACACATAGATATAAATGTATCACCCTGAAGAGAGATGAAGCTCTTTCAAAAGGTGTTTCCAAACATCTAATAGGGCTAGGCAGCAACGGATACAAAGCGGGAACCTCTCCCGGATCATAAAATAGAAAAAATATACATACTGTAGTGCAAAACTACTACTAGCGATAGAATATGCTCAAAAAATATTATAAACTGCGCACTAACGTGGTGTCCGAAAAGGTCAGGCATTTTCACATGTATGCAGGGTTAATACATATAGGGGACGAATTAATGAAATGGCTAGTTCTGATTAATATATTATACTCTTATTAATTTTGTTCATTAGTTGTTCTATTGAATTCATAGTGTTCTAGGCATTGATTATCACCCTTAATACACAATAATCTTACTATATATTTCTAAAAGCGTCATATGTGTCCGTGTCTGTATGTGTCTCCCTGTGTCCCTCCCTGTGTCCCTAGCGGCAATCCCATTGGACCTTGGGCCAGGCCAATGAGATTGCTCCCTTGGCCCGCCCGCCCCCGCACAGCTCTCATTGGCCTGAGGCGGAGTGACGGGCCAAAGGAGAGATGGAGAGACACACACACACACCATCCCCCCCACGCTCTCTGCGGCTCTCCCCTCACATAGGCCGCTCCCCCAGCTGACCATCCCCGAGAGCGCTCCCCACGGCTCTCACCACCCATAGGCCACTCCCTCACCCGGCGCTCTCCCTCACCCCCCACCCGCTCACTCCCCTCCCCCCGCTCTCCCCCCACTCACCCCCCCCCCGCCCGCTCACCCCCCTCTCCCTTCCTCCTCCCCGCTCTCCCCCCCACTCAACCCCCCCCGTTTACCCCCCGCCCCGCTTATCCCCCCCACCCCCACCCACACACACAGAGCACACGGCTCTCCCCTCACACAGGCCGCTCCCCGTCCCA
The DNA here is from genome assembly GCF_040206685.1 of Ascaphus truei. Classification (NCBI taxonomy): domain Eukaryota; kingdom Metazoa; phylum Chordata; class Amphibia; order Anura; family Ascaphidae; genus Ascaphus; species Ascaphus truei. Next base: position 47,319,651 of record NC_134490.1, on the reverse strand, counting down.
GAGGCCGCTCCTCCGACTGTCTCCGCCTCTCCCCACGAAAGGCCCAGCACCTCCTCACCGGAGCGTCTCAGCCTCTCCGCTGAGGAGCCCGAGGTGGAGGAGGAAGGCGGCCGGTACCCGTAGGAACAGGAGCGCGGCCGTGTGCAAGGTGAGGAAACGCAGGGGAATGGGTTATTTACCGCGTCCAAGACTCACCCTGCCCTTTGCCCCCCCCCTACCCTCCCTGCCCCCCCCTACCCTCCCTGGCCCTTGCCCCCTGCCCCCCCTGCCTTTTGCCCCCTGCCCTCCCTGCCCTTTGCCCCCTGCCCTCCCTCCCCCTGCCCTTTGCCCTCTGCCCTCCCTGCCCTTTGCCCCCTGCCCTCCCTCCCCCTGCCCTTTGCCCCCTGCCCTCCCCTGTCCTTTGCCCCCTGCCCCCCCTCCCCCTGCCCATTGCCCCCTGCCCTCCCTCCCACTGCCCATTGCCCCCTGCCCTCCCTCCCCCTGCCCTTTGCCCCGGCCCTTTGCCCCCTGCCCTTTGCCCCCTGCCCTCCCTCCCCCTGCCCCTTGCCTCCTGCCCTCCCTCCCCCTGCCCTTTGCCCCCCCTGCCCCTTGCCCCCTGCCCTCCCTCCCCTGCCCCCTGCCCTCCCTCCCCCTGCCCTTTGCCCCCTGCCCTCCCTCCCCTGCCCTTTGCCCCCTGCCCTCCATCCCCCTGCCCTTTGCCCCCTGCCCTCCCCCTGACCTTTGCCCCCTGCCCTCCCTCCAGCTGCCCTTTGCCCCCTGCCCTCCCTCCCCCTGCCCTTTGCCCCCTCCCCCTCCCTGCCCTTTGGCCCCCCCCGCCCTCCCCCTCCCTGCCCTTTGGCCCCCCCGCCCTCCCCTCCCTGCCCTTTGGCCCCCCTACCCTCCCCCTCCCTGCCCTTTGGCCCCCCTGCCCTTCCCTGCCCTTCCCTGCCCTTTGGCCCCCCGCCCCTCCCTACCCTTTTCCCCCCGCTCCTCCCTGCCCTTTTGCCCCCTGCCCCTCCCTACCCTTTGGCCCCCCCGCCCCTCCCTGCCCTTCGGCCCCCCCACCCCTCCCTGCCCTTTGGCCCCCCCGCCCCTCCCTGCCCTTTGCCCCCCCTGCCCTTTGCCCCCCCCCACCCCTCCCTGCCCTTTGCCCCTCCAGCCCCTCCCTGCCCTTTGCCCCTCCCTGCCCTTTGCCCCTCCCGCCCCTCCCTGCCCTTTGCCCCTCCTGCCCCTCCCTGCCCTTTGCCCCTCCCTACCCTTTGCCCCTCCCTGCCCTTTGCCCCTCCCTGCCCTTTGCCCTTCCTTGCCCTTTGCTCCTCCCTGCCCTTTGCCCCTCCCTGCCCTTTGCCCTGCCCCGCCCTTTGCCCCGCCCCTCCCTGCCCTTTGCCCCACCCCTCCTTGCCCTTTGCCCCTCCCTGCCCTTTTCCCCGCCCCTCCCCTCCCTGCCTTTGCCCCTCCCTGCCCTTTGCCCTGCCCTTTGCCCCATCCTGCCCTTTGCCCCTCCCCTCCCTGCCCTCCCTGCCCTTTGCCCCATCCTGCCCTTTGCCCCTCACTGCCCTTTGCCCCGCCCCTCCCTGCCCTTTGCCTCACCCCTCCCTGCCCTTTTCCCCACCTCTTCCTGCCCTTTGCCCACCCCTCCTTGCCCTTTGCCCCTCCCTGCCCTTTGCCCCGCCCCTCCCTGCCCTTTGCCCCTCCCTGCCCTTTGCCCCTCCCTGACCTTTGCCCCTCCCTGACCTTTGCCCCTCCCTGACCTTTGCCCCTCCCTGACCTTTGCCCCGCCCCTCCCTGACCTTTGCCCCTCCCTGCCCTTTGCCCCGCTCCTCCCTCCCCTCCCTGCCCCTCCCTGCCCAACCCACCCCTCCCTGCAACCCCCCTCCCGCCCCTCCCTGCCCCCCCTGCCCCCACCCCCCGCCCCTCCCTGCCCTTTGCCCGCCCCTCCCTGCCCTTTGCCCCTCCCGCCCCACGCCCGCCCCTCCCTGCCCTTTGCCCTCCCCACCCTTCTACGCCCCTTGCCCCCCCCCCGCCCTTCGACACCCCTCCCCCCCCCGCCCTTCCACTCCCCGCCCTCCACCCCTCCATGCCCCCTGCCCTTACATGCCCGGGCAACGCCGGGTATATCAGCTAGTGTGTTATATACAGTAGTCTATTCTAATATTAGTGGTTGAAAATGTGGTGTCGTGTTGAAAGGCAATCATTCTAAAGAAGCTATGCCTTTTTGATATTTTGTTTTTATTTTGTGCAGGGACGAGGTGCTGCTACTTTCCACCCCCCTTTAATCCAACATTAAGAAAGCAGAGGCTATGTGGGAGAATGTAGCATCCCTTGTTCTCTGGTTAAATGTTTTTTGTTAATAAAGTTGTTTTAACATTTTTTATTCTTCTGAATACCCAGCGTGTTGACGCAGCGGCGCACCAGCTGCTGCGTGATGACGCATATACCGGCTTTTTTTTTGCTGGGAAAGCAGGGTATTTAAAAGTCCTGATGGAGGCTAGCTCAGAAGGGACCTCGAGAAAGTGCAACTTGCGCAAAACATGTTGGTCTATTTGTCAAGGATCCAATAAAGCTCTTTTTATACATTAAGCCATTCTCCTTCTTCAGTTTGGTGGTGCGTTGCAGTTTTCCTATTTTTGTTTCATCTACCATCGCAGACGGCACACTGGAGAACAATGACCAGGCCCGGAGCATAAAGAGGAATCAAGGTACATGTGACTCCGTGCGGAAGCAGTTATCTAACCAATCCGGTGAGAGAGGAGGTTGATGGATGTCTAGGGGGGTGATACCAGGTGTACAATGATACATAAGACAACTGGGCGCCATTTAATCATTTTCCTGTATGCTGCAAGCTCTGATTAAGAGTGAGGCCAGGTAAGCGTTATCTTATTTCAATTTCCATCACTGGATACCCCTGCATTTACACTCCATATAATATTTATGGGCCTGATCATATCCTATTATCTATCTATCTATCTATCTATCTATCTATCTATCTATCTATCTATCTATCTACTGTATCTATCTATCCTGTATATCCACAGGTTTTCCTACTGGACTTTGTACTTAATACATATGGGGCCTATTCTCTGAGCCTTCATATATAAAAGTCACCGGCCGGTTATGCCACCAGTTTATTGAGCGTTGCTATCACGGTATTCAGAAAGCCTCGATTACCTGTGATAGCAAAAGTCCCAAACGGGCGAGTAGCCGGCGACGTGATTATCGCCTCTCTCAAAAGGGCTCACCCGGTGATTTGTTCCAGCTGCAGAGAGAGCTGCACAGAGAAAGCCGCCTCTCCCTGCGCATATCTCGCCAGCGATCGCAAGATTTTAATATACATTTTAATACTAGTTTAGATGAGCAGGGGGTCTCCGGAGCAGAACTGCGTTGATTTCAGGTCCGGGGACCCCCTGCTTCCCAAGATACAGACCCCGTTATGGGGTGCCGGTATCTCCTATGCATTTAAATGTCTCGTGTCATGTGACGGTGGGAATAAAATACATAGGAGATTCCGGAATCCCATAACGGGGCCTGTATCTCAGGAAGCAGGGGGTCCCCAGACCTCAAATCAACGCAGTTCTGCTCCGGGGACACCCTGCTCATCTACACTAGTATTAAAATGAATATTAAAATAGCTTCATTACCTTAGCGGCTAGCCGAAAAAGCAATGAAGGGATTAAACCTCAATAGCCTGTTTCTTGGGGCAGAGGGGGTGGATGAAGGGGGTAGTAGTCCCAGATTGAAGACAATCCCATTGGTTCATGTACCATGTGATATGTTACATTAGTTTAAAGAATGTGAGATAATTCTGTAGCGCACAGAAATATTATTTTTTAGTACATACCATTAAAATCTGAACGCTGCGCGCAGCCCGTCTCTGAATGTCACATGCAGCCCGTCTCTGAACGCCACATGCAGCCCGTCTCTGAACACCACGTGCAGCCCGTCTCTGAACACCACGTGCAGCCCATCTCTGAACACCACGTGCAGCCCGTCTCTGAACGCTGCGCGCAGCCCATCTCTGAACACCACGTGCAGCCCGTCTCTGAACGCCACGTGCAGCCCGTCTCTGAACGCCACGTGCAGCCCGTCTCTGAACACCACATGCAGCCCGTCTCTGAACGCCACATGCAGCCCGTCTCTGAATGCCACATGCAGCCCGTCTCTGAACACCACGTGCAGCCCGTCTCTGAACACCACGTGCAGCCCGTCTCTGAACACCACGTGCAGCCCGTCTCTGAACACCACGTGCAGCCCGTCTCTGAACACCACGTGCAGCCCGTCTCTGAACACCACGTGCAGCCCGTCTCTGAACACCACGTGCAGCCCGTCTCTGAACACCACGTGCAGCCCGTCTCTGAACGCCACATGCAGCCCGTCTCTGAACGCCACATGCAGCCCGTCTCTGAACACCACGTGCAGCCCGTCTCTGAATGCCACATGCAGCCCGTCTCTGAACGCCACATGCAGCCCGTCTCTGAATGCCACATGCAGCCCGTCTCTGAACGCCACATGCAGCTCGTCTCTGAACACCACGTGCAGCCCGTCTCTGAACACCACGTGCAGCCCGTCTCTGAACACCACGTGCAGCCCGTCTCTGAACACCACGTGCAGCCCGTCTCTGAACGCTGCGCGCAGCCCATCTCTGAACACCATGTGCAGCCCGTCTCTGAACGCCTTGCGCAGCCCGTCTCTGAACGCCACATGCAGCCCGTCTCTGAACGCCACATGCAGCCCGTCTCTGAACGCCTTGCGCAGCCCGTCTCTGAACGCCACATGCAGCCTGTCTCTGAACGCCTTGTGCAGCCCGTCTCTGAACACCACGCGCAGCCCATCTCTGAACGTCACATGCAGCCCGTCTCTGAACGCCTTGCGCAGCCCGTCTCTGAACGGCACATGCAGCCCATCTCTGAACGCCTTGCGCAGCCCGTCTCTGAACACCACATGCAGTTCGTCTCTGAACGCCTTGCGCAGCCCGTCTCTGAACGCCTTGCGCAGCGCGTCTCTGAACGGCACATGCAGCCCATCTCTGAACGCCACGTGCAGCCCGTCTCTGAACGCCTTGCGCAGCCCGTCTCTGAACGCCTTGCGCAGCCCATCTCTGAACACCTTGCACAGCCCATCTCTGAACACCTTGCACAGCCCGTCTCTGAACGCCTTGCGCAGCCCATCTCTGAACACCTTGCACAGCCCGTCTCTGAACGCCGCGCGCAGCCCGTCTCTGAACACCACACGCAGCTCATTTCTATGCACCAAAAAAAAATGAAAAAATTATTTTGGCCGCAGATGGAAATATTTCATTTTACAGTAGTACGCAGGCGTACACAGGCGCAATTAAAATTGAATTTGACATGCACTAAGTTTGTACCAAAAAAAGCCATTTGCGACAGCACACAGACGCCAAAAACACAGAATAAAGAAGGCCCAGCTTCTCTATTAACTGTATAGGGGCTATCAATGCATCAGTTCCCCAAAAAGGTATATTACAGTATTTTGTCTGCTATCAAGAGTTACAGTACACTGTTTCCCTCGTGTCCGGGAAATAACTCAGCTATAGACAAAGAGAATTATTTATCAAAAACAAGGAAGACATTGAAATAATAATTATCATAGTAATATAACAGATTTTACATCCTAGAACAGGAATTACTGCTCTGGGACATTACAATGTAAGGTTAATTAATTTCATTTACATTTAATTAGTCAATATGTATTCATTGAAAATCACAATTGGTTACAGAAAAAAACACGTGTAACAAGCCTCGTGAAATGGATGAAAATGGGAAGATCTGCAGAATTAGCCCAAATTGTATCATTTCTTGGCTGCGGGCGGCACTCCTAAAATGTTTATAAGTGACCTAACAGGTTGTTGGCCGAGCCACTGATTGAGCCACCTGTGCTGAAGCAGAGATATCCTGAAAACCTTACCTGTTGGTAGTCCCTGGTGACTAGAGTTGGCCACCGCTGCCCTAACCCTTTCACTACCAGAGAGGTCTGCAACATAACACGCTGCTAGCCCCCATCAGCGAAAGAATTACAAAAAAATATGCTAAAAAAGTGACTTGTATTTGAAATGTTTTTCTATGATACAACAAAAAATATCATTAATGAAATCAATAATTTACTTAACCTTTGAAATTAATTGCTGGCACCAAATGCGTTGTTAATAATAACCGAAAACACATATTCAGGAGGAAGTCTAGTTATTTGTGTGGGACTATTGGCTGGCTGTACACCCGCCTTATGTTCTGTGATTACAGACATGCTCATACAGAGGCAATGTGACACATTTCAAATTAAGGTTATGCAAGAGGATCGCTGCCTGGGGAGTACTCTACGTGAGTGTTGGAAAACAAGGTATTAGATTTTCACAAGCAGTGCCAACGCTGGTACTTCATTACAAGTTATCAATTCCACCTAAATCACTGGGAAAACAACAACTTCTCGGGCAGTGCAAAAGAAAGTTTCCAAACGGGTTTCTCTTGTTACTGTTTTTTTATTTTTTTATGTAGCCTCCAACATGCATAAAAAAAATAGTGCAAAATATTAAAAACACAAAACCTAATATGGAATTGTGGAATGGCGGCGGCCCTTATGATGACGCAGGAGCATGTTGGCGAATGGAAACCTAATATTATAATGGGCTAGTGTGTGCCGATGTGCTAAGCGGATATTTCTCAATCGGCGCCATCAGTGCCAAAAAGGAGTTTGACATTTTTGTGGGGCGCACAAAATGGGGGCTGCGCTAGGCGTACATTATGTACTAAAACAATGTTTATGTACACAAGAAAAAGTAAAAATTGCGGCAAAATCGTCTGGCATGTTGAACCTGGTGTAAGCCCCAAGCATTATAACAACCTGAATAACACAGTAAACCAAAATATACATTAGTAACCCACGCCTCTTGCCTGTAACCTCGGGCTTTGTTGAACATACGGTGAGTTTTACTTCTTCATTGAGTCACAGTATTCTGATCTTAAAAAAAGGAACAGAATTTGACTGAAGTCCCAGGAAGGAGCAAATAGTTAGATATGGAGAGAATAAATTATCTGAATACACATATATGTATCAAAAAAACATGTACGTAACACAGCACATATATTTCCATATATAGGTGAACAAATTGTATTATTTTCACAGTATGGCTACTATAAATAATATTATTCTAATAATGTATAAAATCTAGTTACAAATTTTAAAATATAGTACACAAGATTCTGTTTTAATATAAATTGTAACTTGTATTTAACATGACGCAATGCATCAGCATTTAATGAAACACTAAATGATGTATTATATGCAGGAAGCTTCATACATACAAGCTACATCTGTCCCTTTATTATATACTACTTTTAGCACTAATATTTTGACACACAAACAATTAAAATATGATCTTAACCCCTCAGAGTCAGGTTAGAATTGGAAGAGGTTTCATTGGGATTTGGAGGCTGTGAATCTTTATCCCTGAAACAATATGAAAGGTAATCTCGTGCCACGGACAGTGTAGGTAAATCTGCATATGTTTGAGCATGATTAGGGAGAGTTTCAGAGCAGGGTCTATGTTAAAAGACCTCTGTGGTCCCCTTACATCTGCTCTTTTCTATGTGGATATGGAAAGCAGCGCTGGATATTAGTGTTCTGTAAAACACCATCACAGCGTCCAGCTTTTTTTTTTTTATGCATCAAAACAACCTCTGCCGAATGAATCACTGACCTGAGGCTGATTACTTTCGAAATGAGCATGTTGTTGCTTGGTCCAATGTGGGTATTTTCAGATAAATTCACGTTCACATTCTGGTTTGGCCATTAAAATCCAGAGAGAAATGGCCAGACATTTTATATTGATTTAATGATGCTCAGTACACATATCACTTGATAATATAATGCAGAGTTTGTACAATGTAACAATCAAAGTGACACAAATAATGTGAATGCCAAAGGAAACGCTGAACTCAATCTCTACTTCCTTTGCTGTCAGAAGGGTTAAAGAAGCAGAAAATGTTTTTGGTGGAGAATACGTTTTACTTGGCCCTCTCTCCCTCTCTCCCTCTCTCGCTCCCTAAGACAGGGGTGCGCAGTTTTGATCCTGCGACCCCCTGCCTGCTCACCTCCCAGCTCGCTCCCCCCCCTTCTGCTCAGCTCGAGCGTCAAATGACGTTGTAGCAACGTGACGTCACAGAACCCGTGGCATCTTTTGACAGGGTTACCATGGCAACGCGTTGCCAAAGACCAGGTAGGAGAAGCTGCAGAGACCTTGCGCGGTCCCCCGGCATTTAATTTAAATGCTTTGGGGGAGAGCGTGGGACCTCTGTAGCCGCCGCACCCCCGTGGAAAATCTCCCGCCCCCCTGAGGGCGTGCCCCCCATTTTGTGCACCTCTGCTCTAAGACATTAATTAACATCAGGTTATTGGAACCTAACGCAAGGCAGTCCTAAATGAACCCAACGTTAACCCTGTGTTAATGAGTAAAAAAAACAGCCATTGTTTTTGCATATAATTAGCTTACTGGATACCCATTAAACTCAAGGAAAATAAAGTCTGTTACCTACTTAGGTAAAAAAGCACTTGTGGTGACCTGCTGCTCAACCTAATATTTGCAATAATAATGGTGAACAATCAGGGTGCAAAAAGGATAATAACAATATTTACAAAGTAGGTTCGGGACCTACTTTGTAAATATTGTTGTTAAAAGGGATCTTTTCTGGCCCCGTCTGGGACCTACTTTGTAAATACTGTTAGCAGTGTGGTTTGTCTACACCCTCCCTTGTATAGAGTACTATTATTTGGACTATCAGTCTTCGATATTGTTTTTCACAGGGAGTGCATTAAAAGGGACTTATTTAGGTAACCTGATGCTATGTGTCCTGATATACTGTAACAGAGTTTAGAGCATCTGGCCCTGTTTTTATCAGATTACATGTCAAAGGTACAATAAAAATACCATATTTTATACTCAATGGGACTTCATCCATGATTGGTAAGTCAAGCAGCTCTCAAGACAAGGGGGCAAAGTTCTAAACATTCTGCTCTGTTTCCATTCAAACACTATTTTCAGCATCTTTGCACAATATCTAATTCCTGAGTTATTAATCCCATAAAACCAGGATTGCAATGAAAGAATAAAGTGTTAGCCATGGATTTCCACAGAAATTAATGAAGCCTGATTTTAAAAAAAAAGAGGAAAAATACTTCATGAGTTTCTGGAATAAAAGAAAGAGCTGTTCTGCCGTTTTGGAACAGGTTTGTATCGTACTATGAACTTGGCTCTAAATGCATTTTGGAGTTAATTGCTGCTTTAAATAATTTATGGTGGGATCATTAAGATCTAAACCTCACCTCGCTGGTTTTCATCGAATTGTGATAACTGCGAAGCTACGTCTCCGAAGGTGTTAGTGCGGCAGAATATGGAGTGTTCTGCCGTTGACAGGCAGGATAATTATGTTCTTCCAGATTACTGTATGTCGCTGTTTCATAAAGAACACCCAATAGTTTAAAAGGATATTACTTCTGCTATCAAATATCCCTTCCCAAAAGTTAATAATTGGAGAACTTTTATATTAAAGAAAGGCTTAATGAAATGATGGGCGAGGAGTATGCACTAGATAATCTGAGCAGGAACAAAGGAGTAACCCTGTACAGTCCTTGGAGTATAATTAACCCTATCACTGCTTGTCATTGTATTGATTGCCGTAATGCAAAATGTTACCACTCAGCTGAGCTGGTGTAAGCTTTGCTATAGGGGGGATGGCATCTGGCAGCTAGGCGAGAGGACTCTGAGGGCCAGAGCTGTGCAATTGCATACTAGCAAGCCAGGTTGGCGATCTTCTATGGGCATAGTGGGCCAGAAGTCAGCAATAGTTGAGTTTGTGGAAAGCAACACAGGAGCAGAGTACATGTCACCATATAGGGTAAGGGTCATGGCAATTCACAGAATAACACCTGAATGAGTGCAGTACCAAAGCTTCATGTGCTAAATGATCTCCCAGTGGTGAGAGACAGAGGTGTCTGTTCGATCTTAGTACACCTCACTGTAGCATTTGATTCCGTGGACCATGGGATATTAATAGGGGGCGCCTGAAGGATTTCTGTGAACTGGGTGGCACAGTTTTCAACTGGTTCAGATTTGTTCTCATTGGCAGGTCACAGAGTTTATCTCCTTGAGTGTACTCATCTACACCAATGCTCCTGTCATGTGCAGGGCCACAGGGTTCTATCTTATCTTCTATATTTTTCATAGTTACATAGTAGATGAGGTTGAAAAAAGACATAGGTCCATCAAGTTCAACCCATGCTAAATTTAGACAACAGATACTTTATCCTATATCTATACTTACTTATTGATCCAGAGGAAGGCAAACAAAAAAAACCCATTAAGGGGAAAAATAAATTCCTTCCTGACTCCAAGAATTGGCACTCGGATTAATCCCTGGATCAACATCTTCCAATGTATACTTATTTGGTATATTCCTGTATACGTTTCCCATCTAAAAAGATGTCCAACCTTTTTTTGAACAAATCTATTGTATCTGCCATCACAGTCTCCATGGGTAATGAATTCCACATTTTAACTGCCCTTACTGTAAAGAACCCTTTCCTTTGTTGCTGATGAAATTTCCTTTCCTCCAACCTTAAGGGATGGCCCCGAGTCCTTTGTACTGCCCGTGGGATGAATAGTTCTTTTGAAAGCTCCTTGTATTGTCCCCGAATATATTTGTATATAGTTATCATATCCCCTCTTAGACGCCACTTTTCTAATGTAAATAAATCTAATTTAGCAACCCTCTCCTCATAAGTTAGATTGCCCATCCCCTTTATTAATGTGGTGGCCCTTCTCTGCACTCTCTAGTTCCATAATGTCTTTTCTAAGGAGTGCTGCCCCAAATTGTACTCCATATTCAAGGAGTGGTCTTACTAGTTCTTTGTAAAGGGGCATAATTATGTTTACTTCCCTTCCATCCATTGCCCGTTTGATGCAAGATAAGATCTTGTTTGCCTTTGCAGCTACTGCATGACATTGGGCACTATTGCTAAGCGTGCTGTCTACAAGCACTCCTAAATCCTTCTCCATCAAGGATTCCCCCAATGTATCTCCATTTAATTTGTAAGTCGCCTTTTTATTCTTGCATCCCAAATGCATAACCTTACATTTATCTGTATTAAATCTCATCTGCCATTTACCTGCCCACGTTTCCAGTCTCTCCAAGTCCTTCTGAAGATAAATTACATCCTGCTCTGATTCTATTACCTTACACAATTTAGTATCATCAGCAAAGATGGAGACTTTGCTCTCGATCACAACCTCAAGGTCATTAATAAACAAGTTAAAAAGCAGGGGTCCCAGTACCGATCCCTGAGGTACTCCACTCACGACTTTAGCCCAACCTGAAAAAGTTCCATTTATGACAACCCTCTGTTGTCTGTCCTTTAAGCAGTTTTCAATCCAGGTGCATATATTATTACTAAGTCCAATTTTCTTTATTTTGTACACCAACCTCTTATGTGAAACCGTATCAAAAGCCTTTGCAAAATCTTAGTAGACCACATCAACTGCATCACCCTGGTCTAAATTCCTACTTACCTCCTCAAAGAAACACATAAGGTTAGTTTGGCATGATCTATCCTTCATAAATCCATGCTGACTATTACTAATTATTTTGTTTTCCATTAGGTATTCCTGAATATTATCCCGTATTAAACCTTCAAGTAGTTTCCCTACTATTGAAGTCAGGCTTACAGGTCTGTAATTTCCCGGTTGTGATCTAGCTCCCTTTTTAAATATGGGCACCACATCTGCTTTACGCCAATCTTGTGGTACTGAGCCTGTGGAAAAGGAGTCCTTGAATATTAAATATAATGGTTTTGCTATTACTGAGCTTAACTCCTTGAGAACTCTTGGATGTATGCCATCGGGGCCAGGTGCCTTATTTACTTTAATTTTTTCAAGTCGCTTATGAACTTCTCCCTCAGTTAACCAATTGTTCATTAATATGGAGGTTGTGGCTTCATCCTGAGGCACTACTATTGAACTTGATTCTTCCCTTGTAAACACAGAGGCAAAGAATTTGTTTAATACCTCTGCTTTTTCCTTATCTCCAATAATCTGCCTACCCAGCTCACACTGAAAGGGTCCTATATTTTCTTTTCTCATTTTTTTGTTATTAAGGTACTTAAAGAACTTTTTAGGGTTGACCTTACTTTCTATTGCAATCCCTTTTTCATTATCCATTTTTGCTAATTTGATTGCCCTTTTGCAATTTTTGTTACATTCCTTATAATTCTGATACGATGTCTCTGTCCCTTCTGACTTAAAGAATCTAAACGCTTTCCTCTTCTTGTCCATTTCCTCCCCTACCTGTTTAGTTAGCCACATTGGTTTTGACTTATTTCTTTTATACTTATTACCCAAGGGTATACACTGATAAGTGTGCTTTTCGAACAATGTTTTAAAGACTGCCCATTTATCTTCTATATTTTTCCCTGCAAAAACATCATCCCTTTGTATTACTACTAGATTAGACCTCAGTTTATTAAAATCTGCCTTTCTAAAGTTTCAAGTCTTTGTTGAACCCAAGTAATGTGTTTTTTGATAATTTATTTCAAATGAGACCATGTTATGATCACTGTTACCCAAATGTTCCAGGACTTGAATATTTGTTATTAGGTCTACATTGTTTGATATGACCAAATCCAGAACTGCCCCTCTCCTGGTTGGTTCCTCAATAATTTGGGTCATATAATTGTCTTTAAGCACCCCCAAAAACCTGTTTCCTTTTGTTGTAACACTAATCTCATTGCCCCAGTCTATGTCTGGATAATTAAAATCCCCCATTATGCAAACATGACCCAGTTTTGATGCCTTCTCCATTTGCAAAAGTATTTTAGCTTCCTCAATCTCACAGATATTTGGTGGTTTATAGCATATTCCCACAAACATTTACTTTATACTTTTACCTCCACTGCTAATTTCTATCCAAAAAGTCTCTACATTTTCATCATTCCCTTCATAGACATCATCCCTTATAATAGGTTTTAGATCCGGTTTAACATATAAACATACTCCACCTCCCCTTCTATTTGTTCGATCCTTCCGAAAAAGAGAATACCCCTCTAAATTAACTGTCCAGTCATGAGTTTCATCCCACCATGTTTCAGTAATGCCTATGGTATCATACTGCTCCCTTGCAGCAATTAATTCAAGCTCCCCCATTTTATCTGTCAGGCTTCTTGCATTAGCAAGCATGCATTTAAGTTTTTTTTCAGCCTGTACTATTATCTTATCTGCTCCTTTCTTTCTGCTCCCACTTGGTTTAGTCTTTAGAAGTTTTCTAGTATTATCTGTATTTACTATGGGTGTCTCACTGCTTGTCAAACTTGCACTTGCCCCCATTCTACCTCCATACCACCTTGTATCCTCCTCTATTCCATTTAGTTCATTATCTGTTTCATTCCCCTCCCCCCTCCATCCTAGATTAAAATCTCCAACCTTTTTAGCATTCTCCCCCCTAGCACAGAAGATCCCTCTTCATTGAGGTGCAATCCGTCCCTAGTATATAGATGGCGCCTCTCAGAAAAGGAGTCCCAGTGCTCTAAAAACCCAAACCCCTCCTTCCTGCACCACTTTCTTAGCCATGCATTTACCTCCCTGATCTCTGACTGTCTCCCTGCGGTAGCGCATGGCACTGGTAGTATTTCAGAAAATACTACCTTGGAGGTCCTTGCCTTAAGCTTTTGGCCTAGATCCCTGTAATCATTTTTTAGGACCCTCCATCTTTCTCTAACTTTGTCATTGGTGCCAACGTGTACCAAGACCGCCGGGTAAATCCCAGCCCCCCCCCAACAATCTGTCTACCCGATCCACAATGTGCCGAACCCGAGCACCCGGGAGACAACAAACTGTTCGGTTTGTGTGTACATGATGCCACTAGGTGACATAATTAGATGGCATTGCCTGGCATGGCATGACATTCAATGCTACTTGTCCTTTGCACCAAGTACTAAAGACTCATTATCAATCTTCAGTAGAAGTTTATCTGACCTCCTAGAGTGGATGACTGCCAGTTGGTAGAGGTTGAATCCCGATAAGACAGAAGTGCTCGTGGTGGATGCTTACCATCGGAAGACAACAAGACGGCAGCTAGGTTAACACACTGGCCTTAAGCTTGGGGGTTCCCAGCTGCTAAACTCTGTCTGTGCGTGGAATTTTGGTCTTGTCCTGAACTGTGACTTGACCCTTAAACATCAGGTGTCAGCCGCGATCAAATCTTCAGTCTTCCACCTAAAGAACATAGCCAGGATTAAACACTTGATTCCCCCCCACCCCCCAGAGGATTTTACTATGTTTGTCCTCGCCTGTACTACTGCAATGCCGCCTGCAACTGGTGCAGAATGCTGCGACCAGGTTGTTAACTAAATAGACCCGTTCTTGCCACATGACACCTGTTCTCCGTTCTCTGCACTGTCTGTCAATAAAATGGCGAATTTATTTCAAGATTGGCTTGTTGACATTCAAAGCACTACATGACCAGAGTACCAGCTATCTGAGAGAGCTTCTAGTTCCCGACACTCCCATTTGCTCACAGTCTTGCCTGCGAGCTTTAATTTCACATTCGGAGTGTAGCTTTCCAGCTGCTTCACAGCACATTGGGTTAGTGAATGCTTCATGGTTCTCAATGGAAAGTGTACTGTTTACTTATTTGCAGGAGATAAAGAGGTGAAGCAGAGAGACTCAGAATCTGTTCTCTGGCAACAGTAACATACAGAGATATTGATACAACAGGTTAGTGGGGAAAAACAAAGCTATGAAATTCCAGAGGGATAATCCCCATAGGCCATATTGAGGGTTCCAGAGAGGGACAGTCCCCATAGGCCATATGGAGGGTTCCAGAGAGGGACAGTTCCCATAGACCATATGGAGGGTTCCAGGGAGGGACAGTCCCCATAGACCATATGGAGGGAGACCACTAGTTATTAAAAGAGTAACCAGCTGCTGAATGGAGGAGCACTGCAAATCTGCAACTCCCACATTTACATCTCATCTGGAAATATTGAATTGAGATTTGTATTTGCAGACTTTGTAGACTGTGTCACCCACATGTGCAAAGCTAGCATCATCCACATGATTGAAAATGACATTTTTATTTGTGCCACAAGCAACTGTCTGAAATACGTGGTGTCTATGGTTGAGACCTGCACTTCTCGGCCAAGCAATGTTTCGTTCCCACTAATTATTCCCGTGGGAAAGAGCCACAGCTGGATGCAAAGATTTGTTTTATATTTATGGCGAAAGGGGCTGACAGCATCATTCTCATAATTCCGATTTCAAGAGGCACAATAAACTTGATTCTGAAGATTTTGTTTGTTTCTGCCAGAAAAGGGTTATTACTTATAATGGTGTCTGTTCCCTTTCTTGCCACACCTCGCTGATTGATCAAGAAGTGGACCTGAGGGTGTGATAAAGAAGCATTAGAGCAGGTAGTAGCTGCTCACGCCAGCTGTTCTGTCTGCTTACAGCAAACCTGTCCAATTATTAATACTCTGTTTTCACTCTGGCCCTGAAACAGCATCATTTTCATAGCATCTAAAACTGGCATATAAAGTGACTAGCCTATTTTTGGGGTTGCTATACCTTGCAATGTAAAAGGGTTGTGGACAAAATCGCTCATTTACTAATCAAATATCTCAAAGCATGTCTGAATGAATAACACAGCTTAGCAAACAGGCACCTATATCCCATAGTACCAAGCACTTGATTATAGCCCTTGCCATTGATCAGGATGGCATAAAAAATTAGGTCCACTCATTTACAATGACATAACTTAGGTTACAACTGTACATTTTATTTAATAGAATGTGCCTGTGAGTATATGTTGTGCTGTACACGACAGGAGTTAAATTAGGCAAAGAGTTTACAATCTGGGTCAAATGTGCTCATTAATCAAACTCCCAGCTACAAAATTGGGGAGGACAAAAAAAGAAAGAAAAGCCAAATGTAACAGATTTGTGAAAGAAAACAAATACCATAATTGCAATGGAAATGATCATTGGTGCATTTTGCACCTCAGTTTTGCACCCAAGAGAGCTTGATAAATAGTCCCAAACTACTACAAAAAAACTACTGTAACGCTTTTCTCTCTGGGCTGTCGGTTCCTGAGGCAAAGATTCCCCTTAATGGCTGCAGATTCCAGCCCTGAATTTCCCCCTTGGTTGTGTCTGTGTTATTGTAACTGTACTTTATCTGAATAAAATAGAACACATTTGTGTTTATTGAAAAAGGTCTTATCTGTGATTAAGCCCGTTCTTTATTCTAACTGGCCCCATATCAACTTCCTAATGTGGAAGAATTTCTAGCAGATAAGACAATCTTTCGGTATTTGAAGAACTGAATGCCGTTTAACACAGATAGCAGAGAAATAATGAGACCTGGAACACAAAGAAATCAAAACTAAAAAAAAGCCAGAGTTTCTGTTTGGAGGATATTGATGAGGGAAGAGATTTGAGAGTTACTATGAAAGGATTTCTGAGGCCTTTAGTCCTGTGTGAATCTGTATTGTACTGTATGAGGAATGGAGTATGTTGGGAAATATTGCTAGAGGAATGCAATATAAATCAAAGGAGATAGTGTTACAGCTCTGAGGCTCTGGAAAGACCTGAGGAAGAGTGATGTATTCAGCATTGGACACTGTACTTCAGGAGAACTGTAATTGCTCTTAAAGGGCTCAGTACAGACCAAGAGGAATAATGTGCAGCTCGAAGAACTGAAGCAAGATGCCAAATAAAGACAGAGTACGGTTGTCTGATACTCACTGACACAATGAGATGGAAAGACAAGAAAAAGCCTCATCATTACCCATCAACGGGAGAAACGTAAAGCAAATGCCTTACTAAGTTACTCCATAAAGTAAGACGTACAAGACGGAGAGCAAGACACTGGTGAGGAATGGAGTAACTATCAGGGATTGGTAACACAAGTGTAGAAAAAGGCCAAAAGAAAGGAGGTCATGTGCATCATCACTTTTACCCATAGGGCCTTTCAAATCAAAGACACTTTACAGTTATATGTACATTAGGGTCAAGGGGAATTCCAGTAGCCCTCTACTTTATTTGTTATACAAACAATTCAACACTACACTAATGAATATTATGGGGGGAAGGAGGGGTAATTTGAAAGGAGGATACAGAAGGAAAAGAGGGGGGTGGGGTTCTCAATTCCAGTCCATGTTGCGATGTGGATTGGTGCATCGGTCTTATTATAATAGATCCTGTTAAGAATGACGATATTACACTACAGGTCGGTATTTTGTAGGTACAGGTAGGTACGAAGCTAGAATCTCTGGCCCTCTGCTCCGTATGTTATGAAGGCTCCTAGAGCTGGTTGTCCGCTCCTGGTCCCAGGAGCTTACAGCCTCAGAGTGGGACTGTGGAGCTATTTAGTACTATTTATGTGGCACTTTTAATGGCTTCCAAGGAGGGGGAAAGATAAGGACAATGGTAGTATTTTTATTGTTACCCACGTGTGTAGACATGATTAAGATAACGAGATAAACTGTTTTTTCCCAATACTGTATTATTATTATCATGATCTATTTATATGATGCCAACATACACTGGCGCACAAGGTGAAGAGCAGTTGTAGAAAAAAAAAGGTGCACTCAATACACCTTTACAAGAACGCCTCGGGAACATGCCCACTGCCAGTGAGGGGCGATTAGGAATCAAACAGGTATCCTACAATTGCAGGAAAGAAGCAACTTTCCAGAGGACTATTTCAGATATAAAAAATAATTTCATGAAAGAGGACCGACGTTTCGGTCTGTAACTCAGACCTTTGTCTTTGTTCTCTGGAGTGTTGCTTCTTTCCTGTAGCATACCGGTTTAATGCATAAGGGAAGAGCACAGCATTGTGCAGAGGTTTATCTACAGTATGTAACGGATCCGCAACTTAGTTTACTGTTTGCCTTGCCTTACAGACCTGTGCAGCCCTGGAACACTGCTCCTGATATTTACTGCAGCTCCACCCTGGGTTCACTCATTAAAGCAATGCTGTCACATGCCCCTTCTGCTATTGGTTCACTGACCTTTAAAGACACCTTTCCCACAATGCTCCCCTGCCGAGCATAATCCTTCCTTGATGTCACAAGTGTTCTGCCACAAGCCCTTGGCTTGTCTATATATGTATTAACCTCTCTAGTTGTTATTCCCTAGTTCCTGAGGCCTGCTGCTAGTCTTCATGCAGGGGCCTGTATTTCCTGATTATCCTGTGTATCCTGAGGCCTGCTGCTAGTTTCACGCAGAGGCCTGTTCCTGTCTCCGGTGCTGAAGCGGAGGTCTCTCCAGTGTTGACTTCAGCTCCCTGTTTCCTGAGGCTTGATGTCCTTCCACAGCAGAGCCTATCTACTGGTTCCTGGGGCCTGCTGCTCATTCTCCATTGCAGAGGCCGTGTCCTGGTTCCTGTGCTGAAGCAGAGGATTCTCCAGTGCGTACTTCAGCTTCCAGTTTCCTGAGGCCTGCTGCCCTTCCCTTGAAGAGGCCGGTCTACGAGTCCTGAGGTCTGTAGCTCTCTCTCTCCTTGCACAGGCCCGCTCTGGACTCTTGCGCTGAAGCACTGGTTTACCAGTGCTGCCTGGCGGTGTGCCCACTCCAGTCTGCCTACCCCTTCCCGAGACCAGTACCATGGGCCATGGTTGCCGCACGCGCAGAGCACCCGCTCACGCTCCTAAGCTGAAGCGGGGAACTTCTGATCACCTGTTGCCGAACTCCTGCTTGAATAACGTTTACCTCGATCTCTCCAGTCATGACTATGGCTTGTCCACTGATGATGCTGCCTTCTCCAGTCCTGACCCTGCTACGTACGACTACGAACTGCGCAATCCGGATCAGCCTGCGCGGTCTAAGGTCGGTGCTTTTACAACCCCACCTCAGCCACGCGGTCCGACCCAGGATTGTGGTGAGCACAACCGTGACACAGTATCTGTCTTCTACAGATCCATGAAATGTATACTATATACACAGTGGCGGACTAACCTTTCTGCCGCCTGCAGGCTGGGGGTGGCCCTCCTCATCGACGCATGATGTCATGGCGTCACAACATTACATGCTGCTCCATTGTCATGGCAATGCGGCATGTCACGCCGCGTTGTCATAACGACACAACACTACAGGAGAGGGCCTACTAGGGAAAAGGTAAGACACAAACAAAATACTGTCCCCCCAAAAATTGCCGCTCCAGGCTATAGCCTAATCAGCCTAATGAGAAATCCGTACATAGACCTACAGTATATAAGAACGTCTGTGCTCCCAAGGGTTTACAATTTTAAGGGGCCAGGGAAAGATATAGGTAAAAGGAGAAGGATCCCTGAGCATTCCTTTCGGTAACAGCTTCTTATAGCATAAAAAGTGACGTTGGTCCAAGAGTCCGGCACTGCGGCTGATAGCCCATAACATCATTGTAATCTGTTCTGACATCCTTTTTATAAAGTGAAAGTTTGCCTCCCGTCCATAACTTTTGTCATT
Organism: Ascaphus truei; assembly: GCF_040206685.1. Classification (NCBI taxonomy): domain Eukaryota; kingdom Metazoa; phylum Chordata; class Amphibia; order Anura; family Ascaphidae; genus Ascaphus; species Ascaphus truei. The sequence continues at coordinate 47,300,169 of NC_134490.1, read as the reverse complement.
TTCTTCCGAGTGCGACTGGCTGATGATTTTGGGCATACAAGCTGCAACATAATAGCTGTTTATTGCAACAATAACACTATACCAATTTTTCAAATTGCAAATCAACAGGACATCTTTAATAGAATTAGTGCGCGTCCCGACGGCAGGCTGTCTTTTCATGTTTGTTTGTTGTGATTGCATGATGGCACGGCAGTGACGTGGATTATGCCCACCAGTTACTGCAAGAGCAACTCATGCATCCATTAATGGAGCGCCGAGGCGCTGAGCAACTGTCTGCTTTGCTCTGTCTACACCAGGAGTAGCCAACTCCAGCCCTTAAGGGCCACCCACAGGTCAGGTTTTCATGGTATCTACTTCAGTACAGGTGGTACAGTCGTTGACTGAGCCACTGATTGAGCCACCTGTGCTGAAGCATTGATATCTTAAAAATCTGACCCGTTGGTAGTTCTTGGGGACTGGAGTTGACCGCCCCTGGTGTACAAGCTGAAATGCTGCTTTACGGAGGCTAAAATATACTTACAAAATGAACATGCTTCCTGATTGTATTAACATACCTTAATCATGCAAGTTTTCTTGTAGGCAATAAGAGGCCAGCCTGTCTCATTAAAATAATGTCATTTGCTTACCGAGTTCAAATGAAATTACAGAGTGACTTTATTCCCTGGGTAGGGCAAGTTTTCTGTCAACCTGCCTTTATTAAATCTCTAAGCCCCTATAATGCCATATCATATTGCAGGGTAAATGAAAGACAGAGCGCCAAGTTGGTAGGTATCCGATCCCCTAAACAAGCTGTGTGGTGAAAGTTATGCCACCTGGATAGAAAATCCAATCTGCAGCAGACTGAACGGTTTTCTTTTATTGCTCTCCAAGTGTTGCCGTTTTCTTCTCACAAGTTAAAGCATCAAACCTGAGAACTCGTCAGTTTCCAGGAAATTGATGAGAATGTGGAACAGATTCTCTGCAGATTAACTGAGTTCTAGGGACTAATTTTTTGCTTTCTCAAAACGGTGTCACGTATTCTGAGACTTAATGAAAAGTTAATAAGTGAAACCGCTATTTTAGATTTCACTTACAAAACCCTTTGCGGCAACTGGACCTCATGTCATAAACTCAGAAAGGGGGGTGTGGTGCTTTGGAAGAATAACAATCGCTAATAATGTAACAGGATATTAAAAGTGGTGGACATGTTGAAATATTAAGCACCCTTTGTGTTAGATAGTAATCAGTCATGTTTACCAAAGCCTTCACTGAGATCTATAATATCCTCTGCGCTGTCATACAGCTGCTGATATGGAGACACATGAGTAACTCTACCTGCAATCCCAGCTGACAGGCCAGTATGTTTATGTCAGTTCAGGGAATGGCAAACACATTTGCATTATCTGTTATTGCGCTCGGAAATGAAAATTACCATGCTCCAAGCATCACACTCTGCTGAACCAAACACGTTCTAAAATAAAGCGTTTCAGGACATAAATGCAGCTCTTCTGTTGTAGCTTGGTATCCAAAGCAGTGACAAGTCAAAAAATATTTTTTCAGTAGACAGCACATGTGGCCATATGGCCATAGACAACTTTCTAGTTCAAACTGTGATTTATGTCATTGTGCCCCTATAATCCTTGTTTTTACCATTTGTACAAGGACATCAGGACAAAGTCACCTTAAATATAAGTTTAGCCCACCCTTTGGGGACAACTAAATAGGTTTGTGTGTATAGTTACGTGTATTAAGGATGTCCTGTCACCATTTATTGTTTTCAGTTACAGAACATGCCCTATACAGTAGTTTGAGCCTATAGTAATGGCCCAAGATTGTTCTCTGGCCAGAAGAGGAGTAAGTATGTGCTCAGCAGAGAGTTCTCAGAGTAGAAGCTCCAGAGCATAATTGGATTGGCCCCATTGGAAGGTCCCAAGTAAACTTCCGATCCAACAAGTATAGACTAAGAATGCCATGCACTCAAACAGGATAGTGATCCCAGAGAATATTTGGTGCCCCTAACAAGGATCCATCTGAGATAGGGCATTATAGACGTTATGCGGGAGATTGCCAATATAACCAATACTAAGGGAAACATGTATAAAGCATAAGTACTCGCCAGCGTAGGAGTGAGAGCTACCTTGGGAAGAAGCACTGAGTAACTTTATGGTTTTCCACCAGTTAATGTCTGAAGTGGTCTGACTTTCTATGGCAGCATTATCATGGATGTGAATAAAGCTCTGGTTTGTACTATAAAAGTTCCTTACCCCCATCATTATTCCATCTCTATATCCACGCCCATTCTGCACCAACCCACGCATCACACTCATGAGTCAAGCATCTGACTGCTGTCAGATTGAAGGATCGCAACCCATGGTATGAGTACTGAGTACCACTGGTGATACAAAAGATGCTATAAAAAAGAACCTATACTCATGATGACAAGAGGAGGACAGACGCTAAGAAAAATAAGGCCAGTATTGACAATTGAGATATTTTTTAGAGTAAAACTGTAACCATTAACTAACATTTAGGGTGAAGAGTGGAGATATATATGTGTAACCCCCCTTTGGGATTACTATTTCCATTTAAAGGGTTAACTGTATCAGTTGTTGCAAAACACTAACTTTTCCCATATTTGTTGCAAAGTACTTCAGCAGAAGCTTAGCCATGTCCACCTGTCCATTACTAGCGTTTAATATTTGAGCACATATTTCCTTCCATCCATTCCTTGGGTCAGACAATTGACGAACATTATATTTAGACCCCTGTAGGAGACCAGTGCAGAGGTATAACCAGGGAGACATAGATTTGGGGGAAATAAACATTGGCTTTTATTTAGCCCTTATCTTCCAAAAGCATCACAGCTTTCAGGCAGCATACAAATAAACAAAACCAACAGGCCTATCCATTTAAAGGGCTAACTCACACTTCCAAGTCCCTATCTCCAGGGCTGGGTGGATAGGCCTCTTGCCAACCTCTGACTCCACCTCTGCAAGAGGTACCTGTAAGCAGGGGGCTCTTAAATCTGTCTCCGGGTCTGGGTTGGTGTCCATTGGGTGCACCTTATGGCAGGTTCCAGGGACTGCTGTGTCCTGGACCAGAGGGTCTGATTCCTTGGGATCTCTCTCTAGAGAGATCCCCTGCAGTTTAATCGGGAGGTTTTTCTACTGTACCTGGAGACTGGCTATTTGTCTATAGCTGCAATTAGCCAGGTACATGCTTTCTATTTGGAGCCCTATTTAAGCAGCGGTTAAGGCCCTATCACATACCGCACCCATTTGTGGGTAGCTTGGGCTAGCCATGGCTGAAGTCCATCCCTCCACTCTCACTCGAGATGTACCTGCGGCTCGAATGAGAATTGGTGGAGGGAGAGAACCCCCAGTCATGCTGGAATTGGAGCCCTTTCTCCAGGTAACGTGTCTCTTCTAGGAGGTGCTTGAAATCAGTGTGCTTTAGTCGTTCGAGGTAGACTTTTCCAAAGCACAGTCTTTCCAGGATGTGCTTAGCTTCCTCACCTCTGCGGAGGACTCTTTGCTCAAGCTCTGCTTTCCATTTTACCAAGTCTTCTTTTAACCGCTTGTCCATTAGTTTTTCCACGTGTCTGGAAGCTCCTTGTGTACCGAGGGACCCCAGACTACATCTTCCTTGTAGAGGAGTAAATTACGACTGGTTTAGGATCCCTAAATTCCAGTACATCAGTCCTTTTGTCCTTCTCCTTTTTGCAGTTTGTTAACCTGTAGTCTTGTGCCTTTTCCCCTTGCAAAGACGAGTGGGCAACTATGGTGGCATATTTAGGGGTGGGATCACTGACACAACTGTATCTTAATCTAGCCAAACACTGAATAACAGCTATTGCCTGTATCAGTCCAAAATTGGTTCTTTTGCCCTGGGTTTTATGACCTGCCGGTTGTAGTACTGAGATGGTATTGTACTGGATGTGCGTAAGCACAGCTTGCTTGTGACATAAGACTTATCTCTGGGCTACACTGGCGACACACTTTATTCGAGCAAGGCTAGTCCCACGAATTCGGGTATACCCGGGTGTATTGAGGTTTTTGACTGTTTTCTGCCCGAGTGCATTGGGTTATTTTCAGGCAGGGATTGAAGCATTTTATTCCCGCTGGCTGCAATACTGCACAGTATATATATATATACTGCATTACAATTCATGAATTTATGCCATCTGGTAGACACGCGAAGCATTGCAGCCTATTAAATCCTAATCATTATCATTTAACAGATCAGCCGCCCGTCAGCCAGGCATGAACCCAGGCTGGGAAGGCAAACGCAACGGGGCTTGTCAGAGGTGAGGAGCGGCGCATTCCAGGTATCTGCCAGGTACATACTGGGTATTTGCTCGAATAAAGTGTGTCGGTGCAGTACATATATACAGAGCAATTTTCTCCGTACATGCTAGAACCCCAGTGGTAGTCCTACAGAAGAAGAGACTACACTTTCAGAGTTCGTAGCTCTCACAGGCGTCTCTGTAGACTTTTTTTATTTGTTATGAGCGTCCATTTTAAAAATCCATTTTTTTTTACATTCTCTTTGCATATGTGGTGGGGTACACTTTAGTCAGTACCTTGTGTGGGTCACTGTTGCAGTCCCCCCAGTCAGACTGTGGTATTGTGGTTTTCTCCAGTGCAGTGTAGTTTTCCTGCCTGGATGTGTAGGCATTTAATTGTGGTCCCTTCTGCACATGATTCGTTTGTTCTTGATTTTGTTGCTCAAGCTGTTGCAGGAACTGTAGGCAAACAAAAGCACAACTAATTTTCCCGGGCACCGTCTGGGTTCCTTTGAAATTCAAGGACCACCTCTCATCCCAACTTCTGACACCATATGTAGGAGACGAGTGCAAAGGTAAAACCACGGAGACATAGATGTTGGGGAAATAAACATTGGCTTGTATTTAGCCCTTATCTTCCAAAAACAACAGTGCTTTAAGGCAACATACAAATAAACTTAAACGCTTGCGCTGCCCACGAGCAAGACAGGACCCGGTACTGACGTGGGGAAGTAGCAAACCACGCACCCACAGCAGCAGAAGTGTGCCTGGCAGGCGGATTGTCAAACGTAGCCAGGTCTGGGTTGGAGAATGCGGGTTAGTCCAGATACTTGCCAAGGTCTTGGAATGGAGAGGTCAGAATAGTCAAAGTCTGGGGTTGGAGAGGTCAGAATCGTGGAAGTCCATATAGCCGTGTCTGGGGTTGGAGTGGTTAGAATCGTGGAGGTCCGTATAGCCGTCGTCTGGGTTGGAGAGGTCCGCAGAGTCGAGGGTAAGCCGGGGTCAATATCCAGAGGGGTTCCAAAGTCAAGCCGGGTCGGTACACGAAGAGTCAAACTGCAAGAAAAACAAAGGACAAGGAGCAAGGCACAACAGATGCAGGAGCTCAGGGCTACAACAAGTTATGCTCAGCAAAGCAGGAAGGGAACTGCAGGGTATTTATAGCACACACGAACCAGTAACAAGGGAGGCAGAGCGGAGGCGCGGCCTCCGTGGAGGCAAAGATTGGCTGCAGGAGACATGTGGGCTAAATGAATACTTGCCACACAGCTGTAGAGTGATGCACGTCGTCACGTGTGCGTGTGAGAGAAGCGTGGCGTGTCCGAGGTGGCGGAGCTAAGCTCCGTGGCACTCTAGAAGAGCTGCGCGCTCTGTATGCAGAGTGGGGGTGCGCACACGCGCTGGTGCCAGAGTGGAGGTCTGAGTGATGACAGGTAAGGAGGGAACAAATAAATTCCCTCAGACACACCATCCCCGATTCCTTACATAAACATAACCAACAGGCCTATCTATTTTTAAGGGCTGACTCCCACTTCCCAGTCTCTATCTGCAGGGCTGGGTGCTAGACCTCTTGCCAACCTCTGACCCAAAGTCCAAAGAGTTACCTGTTATCAGTTCGCTCTTTATATCAGTCTCAGGGTCCGCGCCCGGTCTCACCTGGCCCAGACTCTCGCCCGCTGTGGCGAGCCTGGCCTTATTGAGAAGTTGAGCTGCGCATCACTGACAATCTTTCACATACCGGACGTCAGGGTCCACCCGGAAGTCGCATCTGCCTGCAGCCAACGGGATCAGCATTGCACAGCACCTGACCGGAGGTCTCCCCAGTCCAGCAGTCTCCACAACAAGGCAGGTAAGGTGGGGGTCATTGTATGTATATGTATTGGGGAGGGGGTTATTGTATGTATTGGGGTTGGGGGTCATCGTATGTATTGGGTGAGGGTTATTGTATGTATATGTATTGGGGAGGGGGTTATTGTATGTATAGGTGGAAGAGGTAATTTCATACCATATATATATATATACCACCACTATTAAGGTTATGGTCGGTAAAAAAAGTGACTAAAACCCTCCACAGTAAAGCATAATGATAATGGTGAAAGACAGGGTTGCAGACCTGTCTAAGACATGCAAATGAATATACAGGAATATTTACAGTTGCTTTATATATATATATACTGTACTAATCCTATCTATATACTTAAAACTATATACAAGGTGAGGTCACTCTACTGTATGTCCTCCAGGGACCCGACCTTCTATCAACTTTTTTTCTCACTCTCATATATCATGACGTCACTATCACTGGGCAGGGAAGGGCTTTAATCTTGCCTATTCACCTAACACTATGTGATGGGGAAGGGGCATTACTCTGTGGGGGCCCACACAGTTAACCACAGAAGCCATAGTAATCCCAAAGGGTGATTACATTTATATATACTTATGTCAATTTGAGTGCTACTGGGCCAGGGACCTAAAGTACTGAATACAGCAATAGACAAAAAGTTCCAATGCAACATCCAATATGACATATTATTTCGTTCAATACTATCTGTTTTTGGGAGTATCACCATGTTTAAGTCTGACCTGAGTAACGTAGCGTTAAGTCCCTGTGGTAACCTTCACAGAGAAATAACAAAGAGTAAATGCTGCACACCACAATATGATAAAGAGTGATCCAATTACCGGTGCTCCCATCAATGTACGATCGGCTGCATCCAATCCACGGCATACAAAAAGGAATGAAGATGGGGCACACGGATTTCCAAAATAAAGAGATTTATTAAAGCATACACCTGTGGTAACCTTCACAGAGAACATGCAATGTTAAGGTAACGCCTCATTTGCATATAATTATCACTAACATCCATTATAGTAAATGCAACGCTCATTACGGGAGAAAACAAAGCTTAACATTTACCTTTGAAACCGTGGCGCAGCGTAACAGGACATGTATTATTTAGTCACTTAACGCAGCTTTGAGGGTCTATGAAACAAACTTTTGATGGATGTTGGCGGTAAAATGTTGTTTGGGATTGAATCCACATTTTGAATGAGTTTGAACAATGCTGCATTATTCAACCTGTGGAGTTCCATCTCTGCAAACAGTGCTTTGCTCTTTCTGTGCATGGTGGTGTCCTGTAGGTAGAAATAGCTTCCCACTCTGATTCATTCATCTCTGAGCTATTTAGGGGAAATTAGCCATAGGATGGCATCTTTAGTTTAATAGCGGTTACAATTGTTTTTCTGTCAGGATCATTTTAAATCCCCACAACGCTTGTGTTGAAAAGACCTATTTATAATGCCAAGTTACTCTTCGTGCTGTATTGTCTCAATTGAACCTGCTGACGTTTCCACTCCTCCCATTATAACCTGTAAGCAGCCACAAAACTCTTACAGCTCTGCTGCCTATCACTGGTACAGATTACACCGCAGCATCAGCACTGAATTCACACCAAAGGAAAACACACCAATAAAGCTGGTAGTGGCTCAGTAAGTAAAGGCTCAGCGAGTAAAGGCTCAGCAAGTAAAGGCTCAGCGAGTAAAGGCACTAACTCTGATACCAACGACACTGAGTTTGAAGCAGGGGAGTTTGGCTCTATATCTCCCTGTGCCTATATCTCCCTGTGCCTCAGGGACCAAAAACATTGATTATAGCTGATCTGTGTCTGTATAATAAATCCTTTGCACAATGCCATGTACCGCGCACAATACTGTAATTGTGATTCCCATTGGAAGAAATCCACTAGATGAAATAAAAGTTATTATTATTAAAGCAGGTATGAATCAAACCCATGGGAAAGGATTGTTACAAGTCAGATCCCAGCATTGTTACCTTATACCTGAGTACTATGACAGGGGACATTTTCTCTCTCGCAACATAATATTCATACTCTTACTGAATAGTGTTTTATACCAGTGATGGGAAAATGAAGCTAATATTATATAAATGCATCTTTTATTCTGAAAGCAATTTCGAGGGCCCAGATGTTATCCGAATCAGATGCGTTAGTTAAAAGTTATGAGCTTCAGATATAGGCCCGTTTACTAAGCCGTCTTCTACCATAAGACACTTTCTGGCCCAGGAAGGCTTAGGCTGCGCTTATAGTGCCTTGCGATGTCACTCCAAAACAAATGCATTGTCACCATCGCAAGTGCTTATAGTAAGCGCAACGCGATGGAGCGACGGGAGCGACGTCTCGACCAAAAATTTGGTAGCCGGTCAAATTTGATTTTTCAGAGGCTGTCGCCACATGTGACAGCCTCTGAACCAATCAATGGCCAGGTCGCTAGCGACGTTGCTGCAACGCGAAATTCAACTTTCGCAGGTGGCGACAGATGATGTCATCCATCACGTCGCCGCCGCAGGCACTATACGTGCGGCCTTTTTGTCTTGAATGGGTTATAAGGTATCATCCAGCACTGGAAGGTGTCTTAAGATTGCTTAGTAACTATGGCCCATTATCAGTAAATACTGCACTGAGCACAACCCATAAATATGTTCACTATGACATAAGTGATAGGGCTACACATGCAAACCAGGATTCTCTACAGTAGGGGTGCTCAACTCCAGTTCTCAAGACCCCCCCAACAGGTCAGGTTTTCAGGATATCCCTGCTTCAGCACAGGTAGTGCAGTCTTTGACTGAGCCACTGATTGAGCCACTGTGCTAAAGCTGGGATAGCCTTAAAAGCTGACCTGTTTGGGGGGTCTTGAGGACTGGAGTTAAGCGCCCTTGCTCTACAAACACATTTAAAGAAACCCTTCCGTATTATGCTACTTACAGTAATTTTCACTTCACCCTTTAAACTGTGTAACTGGAGAAATCTTCGCTTTTCTGGCTGTGCTGAGATGTTTGTATTTTTTCTTCACATTTGTTTTCCGAAATAACTTACAGTGGGGAAATCAATCAAATAAATGCATTTATGCTATTCATTTAAAAAGAAATTAAATTGGGAATAACTGCAACTCTTGCAGTGAGCAACAAATGTGGAAACCAGCAGGTAGAACAGAAGGCTATTTTACTTTGCCATTTCCCTGTTAATGAGATTGGGATTTATATGAAGTAAGATCCCTGAGAAAGTGGCAATTGCTGCCAGTCACTTCGTTTCTTCCACGAAGATTTAACTGCTGGTTCATTCATGTCTTCCGACGGGAAGGTGAGATATCCAGTTATCTGTTATCAAAAGGCACTTACTTTCCTAACTCACAGGAGCCTGTTCTCATAGCTCCAAAGTTGTCATTGCCAAACCGCACGCTTCAGCATTTACACAAGAAGCGGAATGAAATGTGAGGAAAAACCATGTTCTGTATTGCAAGTCGCATCTTCTAAACCGCTGCTATAAAAAGTGACAGACCGTGCTGTTTAACAGCCAAGCCGTCCGGGTTGTACGTGCTTTAAAAGCGGAATGACCTGATGCGGTAACTCCACCCCCAGTCTCATTTATGGGTTTTGCTCTCTCACCAAACCTATATTTCAGGCTCTGGATATAACTCACCATACCAATCTCACCCCCCAGAGGCGGCGTGAAAAAAAAGGTTTTTAGAAGGGGTACAGCGGTGTTAAAGGATGTGGCTAGTTTCAGTAGATAATATTACAAGGAGGTTATTTGAAGTTAAGAGGGGTGGCTAACTCCTAAAGTTAAATTTCAGGGATAGGTGACGTGACAGACAGCTGTCTTGGGCTATCTGAGAAGTGACTTAGATTTCCTACAAACAATTGTTGGCAAGAAATGATATTTGATATTTGAGGACTATGACGAAAATGACTTCTGATATTAGTTTGTGCGCCTTATTTGAAAAGAAACGCTGTGTATGGGATTTTACTCTGTATAAGAAGACAAGAATTTCAGATCAGTCATAAAGGATAACACCAGGACACAGAGGGATTCTTCCAGAGAGGAAGAAGGACAAACATATAACATACAGCTTTGAAAAGCATATGACATATGCGCCATGAACTACCATATATCTGCTATATGTAAGTAATACCTTTGGACAAATAAATGTTATTTTTGTGTGTTAAACCAAATGCAGAGTTATTCTATCTGAACATATAAAAGTACAATAACTATAAATGCTGTGCGAGGGAACTGTAGAGTCTATCACTGTTAGAATCGAAAAACTAAAATGAACAAATCTGCTCAAACAATTGTGATAATTATATATCCAAATTGATTATAATCCTACAATAGGAAAATATAATAAATACATTGTGATTGTGAAAAACCCTTCAAAATCCGTGAATATTTGTGACTATTAGTGATTTATAATATTAAATAATATCAATATATTATTAATTAATGTGTTATAGTGACATGTTAAAATACAACCAGAGAGTCTGCTGCCAGTCAGGAAAGATGGCTCAACATCTTGTGTAGCTGATAAAAAGAAACAAAAGACAGCGCACAACGCTCATTGTGTAGTAAATTATATTTTAAAATAGACAATATGATGAGGGTGAGTATTACACGTAGATCAAATACGGTTAAATCAAGTGTTACATGTCAGGTACATGTTACCATACGGTGCACCGCTGCTCTCCTCCGATTGCTAGCACGAAAATCCGCTCAGCACACAGCTGTTCTCCTCTGATCGCCAGCACGAGAATCCGCTTCTGGATTAGTGGAGATGGCGTCCTTTATTCCCTGGATCTCGATCTATGCTTTTCAGTAGGTTACCGTTCCTCATGGCTGTATAGTGTCCGTAATAGGTCTCATATGGTTGTAGGGACAAGCTACCACTCACGCAGCCTTCAGCCTGAATCAAAAACGCCTGCGTCTCAACGCTTCAGCTGCTGACGTCACCAGACTTGTCACTGGTTAGGCAGCCTATTGGTGTGTTTTAAAACCAGCTTTTGTATCATAGACACGGAGTATTAAATGGTGAAGTGGAGAAACCGCTTAAAAGTCAAACATTTATCTGTTTCCCTGATGAAGTAGAGTCCATCTACGAAACGCGTAGGATTCCTGTCCACTTCAGTTAAATATTTGAGGTTATCCTGGAGCCTTTACACATATTTGTAGTGTGTCATGTTCGGTACACTCAACAAGCTTGCTCCATCCGGCCTTCTCGGTGTCCTTCAGAATGCCCAGGATATCCAGTAGAGTTCGGTTGAACCTTTCCGGAAGAGCATCTCCTTCAGGGTGGTAGGGAGTCATACAAGACTTCTCGATATTGAGCAGCTTTAGGAGTTCCTTGATTAACTTGCACGCAAAGTCTCTACCTTGATCGGAGTGCATCAGATTAGATAACCTGTAATGTATAAAGTACTTCTCCCACAGCACTTTGGCTACTGTGAGAGCTTTCTGGTCCTTGGTGGGGAGCGCTTGAGCGTATCGGGTGTAATGGTCTGTTACTACAAGAATGTTGCCGATACCCTTCGAGTCTGCCTCGATGCAGAGGAAATCCATGAAGACTAGGTCCATGGGACCAGAGCTCTTTAAATGGCCCATTGGGGCTACACGTGTAGGCATTGTTTTTCGCTGTATGTACTGCAGACACCTCCAGCAATGGTGCTCCACAGATTCCCATATCTTGGGCCAGAAGAAACTATCTCTGACAAGTCCGAAGGTTTTGTCCACTCCCAGGTGTCCATGATCATTGTGCAGGGATCATAGGACATGGTACTGCAAGCTTCTGGGCAGAACGAGTTGTCTCCTATCGGGATGGTTGAGATAGGGGATAACCTGGTAGAGGAGGCCACGGACCATACGGAACTTGTCCCATTCCCTCAGGATAACAGCGACCGTGTCAGCAGGAGCAGGCTTCACTAAGGAGGGGTTGTTTTCTTGGATGGCCCAGCATATGGCTTTAGCGTATGGTGTATTACTAACTCTTTCCATCTCATTATGGTATCTTGCATGATGGACATGCCTTCTGGATGGCAGTATGCTGCAGATAGTGCCTTTGACTGACACCCCAATGAGACCGCCACTCTGAGTTCGGAAAAGGCTACTTTGTCCTCCACTAAAGCTGCACTGGAGCACATTGCCCGAATCCCAGGACCACAAATTTCTTCCCATTTGCCATCTTCTGATGTTGAATTCAGTCCAGGCCTTTTGGACAGAGCATCGGCTCCGATTTTCAAGGGCCCTGGCTTGTATTTCAGGGTAAATTGATAGCTGGACAGAGCAGCCAACCACCTGTGCCCGATGGCATCCATCTTGGCGGAGGTCAAGATGTATGTGAAAGTATTATTGTTGGTTTGCACTTTGAAAGAGACCCCGTAAAGATAATTCTGTAGCTTATCTACAACAGCCCACTTGAGCTCTAGGAATTCCAGTTTATGGACTGGGTAACAAAGTAAAAACAATACAAGTGCGCAACTATATTGGACCAACAATTGTGAGAAATAATATTAGTGAAATATTCACTAAATACCCAAGTGAGTAAAGATAACTGTGTTACCAATTAAGTATAGGGAGCAGAATAAAAAGAAGACACAGCGCACAACGCTCATAGTGCATTAAAATATATATAATGTGACATCACATTATATATATTTTAATGCACTATGAGCGTTGTGCGCTGTGTCTTCTTTTTATTCTGTCTCCTCTAGGGGTTATTTGAGCTATCCCCTGTGTCGCAGCTGCAGACGCTCTCTCCAATTTTACAAAGGTCACAATATTTACTCTAGTATATCACTTTATCACTTTATCACTTTAATATTTACTCTAGTATATCACTTTATCACGTATATATTGTTTGTTGTTGCGCACTTTATATTCACTTCTGTTCAAGTATAGGGAGCGTCTGCTGCTGTATTGAGGGTGGTCCAAGACCCTGAATCTAGACAAAACAAAACAAAAAACAGCACACAACGCTCATCGTGAAATAAGAATGAACAATTTATAATTTAAAAATAATTAAAGATTCTGCGTACATCAGGGAAAAGTAAATCGAGCATTTAACTGTAACAGTGACAGTTGTTACCACTCAGACACCGGGACACATGGGGAAGCTGCGACTGATCGCCCAATTCCAGGATTCTGTAGTCAGATAGCCTGCTGCGCTGTATAAGCAGAGGGTCCCTCAGTATCGTCCACACCGTCAGAGGGAATGAGTCCAGAGCTCCGTTAAGATCAGGGGCAGCTGATATATTGGCAATCACACAGAACAGCGTTTCCTCTGCCGTGAGGGAGAGAGACGAGACTCTGTCCTGTGTGATTGCCAATACATCAGCTACCCCTGATCTTAACAGAGCTCTGGACTCATTCACTCTGACGGTGTGGACGATACTGAGGGATCCTCTGCCTACACAGCGCAACAGATGAGAGCATGGCAGGCTATCTGACTACAGAATCCCGGAATTGGGAGATCCGTCGCAGCTTCCCCGTGTGTCCCGGTGTCTAAGTGGTAACAGCTGTCACTGTTACAGACAAATGCTCGATTTACTTTTCTCTGATGTATGCAGAACCTTGAATTATTTTTAAATTATAAATTGTTCATTCTTATTTCACGATGAGCGTTGTGCGCCATTTTTTGTTTTGTTTTATGGACTGGGTAGTTCTGCTCGCTCGCCATCAGACTGCGACTCACATATGCTACCGGCCGTAGGCCTGCAGGGTAATTTTGGTGTAATACTGCTCCCAGCCCGTTGAAGCTGGATGCTCCGGGTCTGCAAAGGCGAAGACAGGGGCTTCAGTGAGACTCTTTTTCAGCCCTGTGAAGGCCTTTTCGCAGGCGAAAGTCTATTTGTCCCCAAACGGTGTTCATGGGGTTGCTGCTTTTTGCAGAGGCTCTTCTGGGTAGATTTTCAACAGATTGTTGAGAACTTTGGCCTTGCTGGAGTATCCCTCTATGAATCTTCAGTAGTAAGTAGCCGCAAAACCCCAGGAAGGATTGTCTGGCCTGTTCACTAAGGTTTTGACCTTAGTGGAGTCGGTAGCTACTCCTTCTGTGGACACTATGTGGCCCACATTGGTTCCCCCAAAGTACTGAGGGTGCTGTGGCACCAATAACCCATGGTGTCCTGTCCCAGCAATCCCACTCAAATGGGAGGTAGCGCCCCTGTAGATGTAGGAGCACGTTGGGTACTTGACAGGTGCTGCTTGGTGTGGTGAGTTGGAGCGGGTCCCACGTAGCTGGGCCTCCAACACAAATCCCCTCTCCCTAAATGGGTCCTGATCCTCCTCGCAATGTGAGCTCCAGCCATAGGGTCTCACACAATGTCTGTGGATCCTGTGACCTGGTCCCTGGCCGCAAGGCTCCGTGTGGCCGTCCAGTGACCAACGCAGTAGTACAGTTCTAGTATAAATGGGAGTGTCCCTATCTGGGGCCTTCCGTACAACACGAACTCTGATATGGCTCAGGGCCTAACTGGGGCCTAGGGGGCAACATCTATGCCTAGCCCAGGGAGCTACTGCTCCCTGGACACTACCTGTCTTCTCAGTGCCTCCATCAGAATTGACATGTGTGCTCCCCGCACGCGGAGGATATCCTATTCCCCCAACTGCTCGCATCCCATTGGCTGGGAGAGTTCCATGGTGCAGTCCCTCCCTCTAGGGATTCTGGGACTTGTAGTCCCGCGGCTGCATATGTGGAGCAATCCTAAAATGGCCACTGCACTCCTTACTGCGCACCTCGCCGCTATGCGCATGCGCGATTCACAAAATGGCCACCCCCCACCTCCCGATGGCGTGGACCTCCGGGTGATAGCCATGCAGATCCCCACACCGGAGGCAGGGTAGGGGACTCGGCTACACATAGGTAAAATATAATGTATTGAAGATGATTCAACAAACTCAATATAGCATATTGTGTAGTGAATTAATGGTGAGTATCTTTATGCACATACTTACATCGTTCTAACACATTAATGAATTGATGGCAGGTATCTTTATGTACATACTTACATAGTTCTAACATATTAATGAATTGATGCTGAGTATCTTTATGCACATACTTACTGTACATAGTTCTAACACGTTTTCAGTGATATTGAGGTTGGAAAAAAAAGACATTTATGTTCATTGGACCATTGAACATTTTGTATAATGCTTTTCTGTTTGAGGTACTTATATTTATATTCCTGTTCTTCCTTCTTCGAGAAAATAGAACATAAAAGCATTTAAAGTCTGCATAGCATTGTTATGTAAGAAATCTTGTTTTTGTGTGTTATCTGCCCACACTACTCTGACTCAAAAGCAAGAATAAGATATGGGCTTCTTAACTTGTCAGGATTGAGTTAAAAGCAAGAAATAGGGTTGGTATAGAAGCAGATATTGGGAGTGCACTAATAATGTTATTAATATCTGTTCGATTTGAAGATGTGTTAAACTGTTACAATGTGAAGTTATACTCAGTCTTTCTTTCTATTGCAGCATGTTCGATGCATGAAAAAAGTCACAATAATTCACTGTTTGTTGCTTTAGTTCAATTCAGAAAGTGAGGATATAATTCAGCCTTTTAGCACTGAATGGGTTAAAAAAAAAAAAGCCCCCGTATTTCATAATAGCTGAACTCAGAATTGTGCTGTTTAAAAGCCACAGGGGCCAGCACACAGGCAAATGAGGGCATTTAAAATTCTGTCAAATCCCTCTCAAACCAGCTGCAGGATTCTATTAAGTTAGTAGTCATCACGAAAATACATAAAAGCTCAAGTGGGGAGTCGTACACAAGCCAAAAGAAGCTTTGTATTCTCAACAATGCCTTTACCAAGTAAAATGTGGAATATCATAAACAAAATCTTTTCAAACTATATGAAAAACCATTGACATTTGTTAACAAAAAAACTTGTCAGGAATGAAAGCCTGTCAGGTGTTTTCACTGTCAGCCTATTCTTAGCAGAGAATGGCTTGTACCCACATGTAAAGTTATGGAGAGAACTGGGTTAGCTGGGAAAAGAGGGCAGGTAATGTGAATACACTTATCCTAAAGTTAGAAAGATTTACTTCCCCTGCTACAGTATGTACAATAAATACATAGAGGATTATTTCCCATGCACCTCTGAGTAACGTTTGTAGAATAAACCTGTTGCTCATGGGGAATTGGGCAGAGTACATGGGGTGCATGGGGAATACAGACCTGCAATGCTTTTAAGGCCCCCATTCCTCAAGGCTCTGCTACTGTAAGTTCCTTAACGTAGTATTAACAACTGTCACGGGAGACCAGAACTTAACCCAGGGATCTGGGCACCGGACAGGACACAGCAGTTCAATAAAGACGGAGCCAGTAAGCAGAGCACTTAGAACACAATAAGAACAATAGCCACTAAAAACAGAGCATATGGGAGGAGTCCAAGTTGGCTTGGTGCTGAGCTCCACATCAAAGGCTTACCCAGTACTTGCTTCCAGTCTCCCATAAGGCAGGGACAGTCCAGACCTCTCTGGTGCAATTTGCGGCAGAGCACTTTCAAACGTTCCGCTGAAAAGTCCTGCTCTCTGCTTCTCCGGCTCAGCTACAGTTCTGTAGCTCAAAGCACTTTGCATTTCCTGCTGGCCTTGTTTTCGGGGTCAGCATCAAAGCCTCGGAGCACACTGTTTAGATCACCTCCACGTTAGGATCCCAATGAGCTGTGGAGCACAGATCGATTCCCCTTATCTAACTTCCTCGCTGCCGTAGGAAAGCATGGTAGATGGACTGGCGACTAATAACAGAGCAAATACTGTCATGGACCAATCAGGAGCCGAGGGCTCGTCTGCATTGGCCAATCAGGGTCGCGGGGGTGTTTAGAAAGTTAAAGGGCTTGTGTAAGGAAATACAAACGGGCCAATGAGAGCAGCACCAGCCAGAGGGACTCCGCAACGGCTTCCTCCGGCTGGTAGGATGTCTCGTGCTGGGGACTCGACAGCGGCTTCCTTCGGCCGTTACAATTAACGCAATTACATTACACACAGGAATAAAGAGTACATTATTACATCAGATGCACAGGGCTACCAGACATGTAAGAACAAGGTAGCCCAGGGGTCTCATGGTCAGATGGGAAGGACAGCAGGGACCAGGGACCAGGCTTAACCTTTATTTTACGGGTGCTTGGGCTCTTGCTGTCACAGTAACATCCTGTTAAGCCTAACTGTGTGTCTTTTAAGGCAGCGGTGCAAACCCTGGGTGGCCGGAGACTTTTCTAGGGGTGGGGCGCGGTGAGCTCGAGCGCTGAGAGCGCGAGGCCTCTGTTAACTTAATTACCAGGCTCTGGTCATGCGTCTCTGACAACGTGGCGTCAAATAATGCCCGTTGCCACTGAGACGTGACATCAAATTACGCTGCGGGTCACGTGACGTCACATGTCCCCGCAGGGTCATTTGATGCATCATTAGACGCGAGGGGTGGGGGGCGCGACTGAGGGTGCAGGTAGGGGGGGTGCAGGCAGGGGGGGTGCAGGCGCGGGGAGTTTGCGCACCGTTGTTCTAAGGCAAATGTCATAACGTTACGTTTTCTCCTGTAAAGAGCATTGCATTAACTATAACAGGATGTTAGTGATAGTGACATGCAAATGATATGCAAATAAGTCATTAAAATAACAACACCTATACACAAAAGTGTATTAACACAGGAACATAGTGTTACGTTACTTAGGTCAGACTGTATCTACATTTGGCGTTAGTCACATCCAGACCCTGAAATACTGAAGGTCTTTTGCAACTGGGTGTCAGCTAACTAACATACTGTAGCGTTATTTGCAGCATTATCTCCCTCTCTCTTTCTCAACTTGACTTAAACACCTATTTAATGACCTGGATCGGAGAAAGGGTAAGACGTACTTATTGTCACGTTATTGGGAGATAAAGTCATGTTATTGTATCATACCATTGCGTTAACACTATACTATGCTGATGTGATGTAGAGTGGCTATTGTTTTTGCATACTGTATGTAGCCCTGCTTCCTATCGGACACAGGCCACTACCATATGCTGTATAACCTGTAGGCTCACAGGGCCTAAGCCTCTGCCACGGAGAGCCTGGGGTGCTCACAATACTTATGACTTGGTGCAGCGCCTCCACCTGCGACAGCTTCCGCCCTAGGGGAAGTGGGTCTTCGCAGGAACTTATGTACATGAACACACACACAGCGATATACCTTAACCAATATACGTTTACTTGCAGCAACCAACAGCTTAATTAACAGGTGTCCCTCCCTAGAGGAGACACTACTACCAGCGTCCGCGGAACGCTTACTCTCCCTTTCCCTTCACTGGGTGATCCTACCCCGTGTCCAGTTCCCGTGCGGAATACGTTCCCCCACCCCCAAGTGAGTCAGTGGATGTATGTGTGTGACTGCACAGCCACGTGTCCCGGAGTGAAAATGGTACCATTGGTGCACTTGGAGTTTACCTGCCGGGCACTCCTGTACCCGGTTCTGCAACTATCTTCACAAAGGATCGGCGTGGGCGTAGATGACGTCACCCGTGAGTGTCCGGGGCGATCCCACCCAGACACGCTGCGGCTTGGTGGCGGGGCCTGGTCCCAGGCTTCCCGCTTATGTAGAACTGTCCCGATAGCGATCGTATCACAGAAGGGGATCCAGAATCTGACTATGGCCAGTCCCTAGCTCCGCTGCACTCTACTGGGGCTCAGGGCCTAACTGGGTCTGGGGCCTGCGGCCTAGGTAGGGGCGGCCTGCCTCCCTACACCGGAGCTCCTTCCTCCGTCAGCTAGCTCTGACCCTCGTGTGCCCCATCACTTCCTTTTCCTCCCTATTCCTGTACCTGATTGGTTCGGCCGTGTCGCAGGGGACCGCGGGGGCTGCTGGGACCCGTAGTCCCCTAACTCCCCTCCTCCCATGAGCTCTCCTCCTTCGCGGGCTTTGTAACCTGCCCTGCGCATGCGCAACCTCCTGCCGGACTAGGTATGCGCCGGTGCCACCCTAAACATGGCGGCTCCCTAACGCGGAACCTCCGTTATTGGAGCGTTCCCTGGGTGCGACATATCCCACCCCACACAACAATTGGGGAAGAAAATGGGGTCCCGGCTACACATATAATTAGCTTTGAGGGCATGCGTAAACTTCACAGGGAATAGATAATGTGACGTTATGAGACCTCATTTAATGGAGGTTTGTGGAATTAGTCATTAACCGGTTAGGTTTTCAGGATATCCCTGCTTCAGCACAGTTGGCTCAATCAGTCCCTGTTTCAGCACAGGTGGCTCAGTCTTTGACTCAGCCACTGTTTGAGCCACCTGTGCTGAAGCAGGGATATCCTGAAAACCTGACCTGTTGGTGGCTCTTGAGGACTGGAGTTGGCCACCCTGCCTTAAAGTATCCAGCAGACAGTTATTTAGAATGTGGCTGCACGAACAGAGATATATACTATACTACTACATATAATAGTACTTTATTCAATTTATTAAGAGCTACAGATTACATTTCTTGTTACACGCACTTCCAATTGCAGCTGCCATGTTTCTCCCACAACCTTCGCTGAAAGATGCATTCGTAAACCTGTCAGAAAGAAATCCACCCTTGGCAGTTTTAGAAGATTCCTGGTGCTGTTTTGCATCAGTTTTGCATTTGCTTTTGAAGCCAAAAAACTTTGATAAATAATAATAATTATTTACATTCTTCTGAGAATTGGGGGGCGTTTACTTCTGGTGATCGGTTGGTGATGATATATCTAGATCTCTGCTATTAATACATATCATAAAAGCCAGAGCATAGTTAAGGGTTCATGACTATTAGCCAAATCTTACATATCCTGCTGCACACACTTATAGAACGTTGAATATCATGTTTGTTTGTTTGTTTTCTAGATATCTTTTAGAAACCTTCTCGTGAAATAATCAAGTCACAGATGCTGCATGTTTAACACCCCAGGCCAACAGAAGAGGGGACAGATCAAAAGGTGTCCTGATGTCTGTATGGTGGGGTACATGGTGCTCAGTGAATCTTGTTAACTTCTTCCTCATGGGTTGGTGCCTGTGGAAGCCGGAGCCCGTGCAGGCAGGCCCGGTGAGCATTCGGAAGAAGAAGGAAACTAGGAACTTTTATGTCGTTTATTAATACAGTCCTCATGCGTCAACAAACAGGAATGGGTTTCAGATAAGGGTGGCTTCTTGTT
The DNA here is from genome assembly GCF_040206685.1 of Ascaphus truei. Classification (NCBI taxonomy): domain Eukaryota; kingdom Metazoa; phylum Chordata; class Amphibia; order Anura; family Ascaphidae; genus Ascaphus; species Ascaphus truei. Next base: position 47,279,910 of record NC_134490.1, on the reverse strand, counting down.
GCAGAGAAGATGTATATGAACAGATGGTTCCTCAACCATGAGATATCTTCAGCAGTGGAAATCTATTTCCCAAGCCTTCAACCCTGTCACTGGGAACAGAACTAAGTGTGTACCCTATGTAATTCCCCAGCAACCCCTCCGTTCTCCGTGAAGAGAACCTGTAACAAGGAACTCAATATTCTACTTTGGTGGGTGACTGGTTCAAGGATATATCTATAGGGCCCTGTAAGAGATGTGTGCAGAGGTATGCAATGGAGACAGTTTTTAAGGGGAAATTAAAATAAGGCTTTATTGCGCCTGTCCCTTTTAACACAGCAAAACATATGAAAACAACAAACGCCTATCCCTATTTAAGGGCTCATTTACTTCCCCAGTCCCTTTCTCCAGGGCTGGAGGGATAATCCCATTACCACCCTATTCCCCAAAGTCTCAAGAGATACCGTAAAGCAGGTGGCCCTTCATGTCAGTCTCTGGTAGGTTCCTGGGTCCCCAGTGTCCAGGAAAATAGGTCTTTGGGTGTCTTGATCTCAGCAGAGCCTTTCTGCTCAAGACCTCTTTCCTCTTGTCAGCACCCTTGTGTACTGAGGAAAAAATCTCCCCTCCTGTCTCTGAGACAGGCTTTTTTGATACCTGTAATCAGCCAGGTGGTGTTGGTTAATTGTCTACCAGCAGTTAACCACCACACTGCTCGATTAGAGGCACATTTCTGAACAGGGATAAGTCCCCTGTTACAGGCCCCTTACACAAGATGCCTTCTCTATGTTAAAAAACAAGAAAAGAGGTGGCTTACCCTTAATTGAATAAATAACTTTGCATGAGAGATCCCCCTTACTCTTGGTCCATTAAGATCTGATCTGGAATATTTCATCCACATCTTATATACCCCATAGTGACATCACTAGTCACTGTGACTACTAAGGAAAGGTTTTAGATTCTACAAAGTATCTTTTACTTATTGACCTCACTTGGCAAGTTTAAGAAGGTGGGAGTGGCAACGGGTTCCTGACAACTAGTTCCCGACACTGCCCAAACCATGTTTTTCACTGAGCTACACTGCAGTTAACCCCTTAAGTAAGTAATATTCCCACAGGGGTGCTTTTCACTGAGCTACACTGCAGTTAAACCCTTAAGTAAGTAATATTCCCACAGGGGTGCTACACAACTTTTACATATTTGATAGTTAATTGCTCTAATACTCCACACCTGGCTGACTGAGGATTTCCCAAGCAAACCCTTTTATATTTACCTTTATTTGTGAATCAGATGTATTGTTATTCTCAGGAGGTATGGATGTGCATTGTATGGTATATTATTCATGTTTTGGTTTACTTCCTATTCCTGTACAGTATGTGTGGCATATCACTATTCTCACTGCTCAGGCAATGAATCTACACACACATACAGAAATTGGTTTGGGCAAAATTATATATTGATGTTATTTGAAATGTTACGATTTGTAACTCCTGTAGCTGAAGCATGATGACTCAGAGGTCTGTTGCGGGCTAACGCAGCTAAAGGGCGTCAACTGCCACTGACCTAAATAAAAGTTAAAGCCTGTTCGAGTGTGTTAACCCACATTAATGAATAACCCCCTTAGCACATTACTCAATACTACTCATTAGGTTCATACTTCCATACTACCAAATCAGCACTTCTTCTTGAGACACGGCTAGCTGAAACTAAATCCATTTTCTTTTACTTAATACTTTGTCATCCAGGACGTTGGTATCGTCTAAAGTAACTGCACTACACCGGCTACCTAAATCTCTTTCCTAAGTAGCTGTAATAAAATGCACTCTATTAATTTCTCTGAGAATCAGCTTGGGCTGGGATGGTATCTTACCCTTTATTAAGTGCACGTGCATAATCAGTAGGCTTTAAACACATTGATGGAGATGATTAAATCTCTTGTTCTCCGCTGAATGAAGCCAGCAAAAATGGAATGCATAAAAAAAAAAGCTCAAAAAGTACAAATCTGCATATTTATGCTCTGAAAGTGCTTATAATATACCACCCCCACCCTTGTTGATGGAAATGATGGGGAAAAAGCCACTGTTTAATAACCTTTTGTAGATTACATTTTCTAGAGATCCTCCCCGTAGCTGCAGGAGACTTTATACGAAGGAATTATACACAGGTGCTGTGTGTGCATTCTGCCCATAGGTCTCGCATATATATATGGGGAAAAGATGGATTCGCTTTGAATTTAAAAAAAAAATGATATTATTATTGAAGGTCACTTATAATTGCAAGATACTAATACATATGTATTCTCAGCCTTTACCACTCCCCTGCTGGTATGGGCAATGATGCACTGTACTCAACCAACCCATTATAAAGCCATATTGTGTATATGTATACTATACCTGTACCTATGGAAGAGCATACTTCCCTTCTTTCGTAGGCATATAGTTCCCAGACAGGACTGCAGTGCTGGATAAAAAGAAATCCATTAAACTTGAGAGGACTTTATAAAGAGTTTTCCAATTTGGTAATACATGGTAGGAAAGTACTCTATGGGAAGGTTACTAATTAGAATGAATCAAATATAAAATGCAGGCTCGTCATGTTTAAGTGACACAGTGATGACTGGCTCTTATCTTTGTCATTTTGACTTGATAAGGATGTTAAGTGTACTGGAGTGTCGCCATTTTTGGAATATATTCCTCTCATTTTCTCCTGTTTGGGAGGGTTGCAGTCTGTTTATTGTGCTCGCATTTTGCTTCTATGGTACATTGTAAGAGAACAGGAAAATATAATAGGAAGAAAGCTGCTTGTACTTGCCTTGCACTTGGAGACTAAACTCATTGATGGATTCCTCTTTGAGGAGAATTTCCATCTTTTAAAGAGGAAATTCAAGAGGTGTTTAAAAATAAAAAAAAAGAACAGGATTGAAGCAGGGGGTCTGCGGAGCTGAACCCCATTCATTTCAGCTTCGGGAACCCCTGCTTCCTGAGATACGGACCTCCATAGGGGGTGCCAGTAGCAGCCGTGGATGGGCTAGCTGGGGTTCTCGTAATGGCGACTTCAAAGCTCCAGCATCACACGGGCCACTAGGAAGCCGTGACATCATCCCTTGAGGCTTCCTATTGGCCCACGTGACCAGGACCTTTAAACAGCACCAAGATACCGTCACCCCCTACAGATGTACACCTAAGTATCTCAGGAAACAGGGGGCTCCCGGAGCTTCAATTAATGGAGTAAAGCACAGATATCCTTAAAACCTGACCTGTTGGTGGCCCTTGAGGACCGGAGTTACCACCCCTGGTTATTACATTGCAATGCATTGCGGGCCAGCTGAGCGCGCCGTAAGTATAGATTTTTTGTTTTGCAAGGCGCCGATCGCGGCTGAGCGTGTGTGCATGCGCACGAGCGCCGTGCACACCACGTGAGCGGGGACTTACATATATCTATATATGTAAGTCTTCTCCGCAAGCACCGCCCGCTCAGCCCGATCAGCGCTAGCGGGGACTTAGCCTGGAGCTCCGCGCTCTCTATTTGAGTATTATGGTTTTTGGATATTGAAATCTCTTCACTGCCTGAAACGCGTGTGAAATGTTGATACTAAACCAGGGGTGGGCAACTCCAGTCCTCAAGGGCCAATAGCAGGTCAGGTTTTCCAGATATCTCTGCTTCAGCACTGGTGGCTCAATCAGTGGCTCAGTCTTCGACTGCACCACCTGTGCTGAAGAAGGGACATCCCTAATACCTGGCCTGGTGGTGGCCCTTGAGGACTGGACTTGGCTCCCCCTGTACTGAACATTCTATTACCTGTGGTGCATGAAACACACTTAAAAGTGTCACAAATAGCCATGCAGACGCCTCTGGCAGGGAACGGTTTCATATAATGCTTTTTTATTCATGATGTAACTTGTCTTTCGGCCAGTTTGTTTCTCATTAACATGGCACTCTTACAAACTGCATTACACAGCCTGCCTAATGTGTATAGAGATAAGTATATGCAGGGCACACATCAATATTTCTGTGAAATAATGAACCGCCGTCCCTGAAGAATTGTAATACGAATGAAATCTGTCTCAACTGCTGGCAAAGGAACTGATTAGTTTATACTTAATTAATGCTTTGACATAAAACAATTTAAGCAAGTGTCCTTTTGATGTTTGTTGTTTTTTGTTTTTTAAACATAGACATTGTACGTACCGTTCTGAAAATGTCTGGTTCATTTTTTCATTCATTGAATATAGAGGGAAAAAAATGTAATACAAATAAGTTTTATTTTTGTAATATATTACATGTATTAGCATTCAAATTGTTTGCGGAAATTGACAAGGTTTCCCACTTCATTTACAAATGCGATTTACAATTAATATTACCAACATTAAAGAGACTCTTAACAGGGATACAATCCAGCGGGAGATCCCTCCAGAGGCGCACGCCTGAGGATCTGGTAGATGCAGCGAGGGATAATTCTGTGGTCCACAGATCAACATCTTCAGGTTCTCCTGGTCTGAACTGAGACCAGGAGAGGTACCACATGCACCAACGGCCATTACACACTGGGTAGCGCTACCACACACAAACACTCTTTGGGTGGACCAGTATGTGGACAATAACGGGTTAAGTGCCCAGGCACCTCCATACTTCTGTGGGGCAGAGTACTGTGTGGGTGCGGCCTTGTATGGCCTTGTTATTATCACCATTATTTGTTATATGCCAGTACATATGAGTTAGCCATACTGTGTGTGCGTATTCTTATCTGTTACTGGTGGGTTCCTGTGAGAGGTTATCCTACTGCGTTAGGATCTCTCTCAGGTGGAGGCGCTGTGTGCTACTGAACGTGTACACCCCAGGCTCAAAGTGGCGGAGGATCAGGCCTCCTGTTTGCCACTCAGGTAACAGCAGCACGCGTAGTCCGTTAGGTGACAGGGAAAGAGGACTCCATTTGGAGGCGCTGCTGAGATTCAGACCTGGGGTGCCTGAATCAGTATTAAAATTAGTCAAAACCATGTTTGTGCCCTCCCAGCAAGAGGTCCACGACTGGGCCTTAGAGCTCCACAAACCTCTGTGCCACATGGTCACAGTGGGAGGAGTTCCCGCCCTCAGGGCCAAGAGTACCATCCGTGACTACATCAGACAACTCCCTGGCCTAGTCAATGCCCTAGTCGTAGGACACTTGTATGATCCCATATATCATTGCAGTGCCCTCCTACTGGCCACGCCCCAAGAAATATGCGAGGACGTTGCCCCCGGGTCCTGAACCTACCAGAGGCCCTGCCCATGGGTTGGCCACTTATATACAATGAGCTACCAGATCCCCTGGCCACGTCCACCCTGGGACCCTCCTTAGGGGTCCCCTATCAGGCCGAAGCATCCACCTCCTCCTACATTCACGGGGAATGGAGGACTGAAGCCCTGGCCTCGAGTACACCAACAAGGGCAGACTTACCCAGGGTAACCTTCACCCCAAGTGCCATGCTAGAGGCATCCCGCCGAGCCGAAACTCCACACCCGTCACCTACACCCAGGCGGTATGAGAGTAGTCCTACGCAGGCTCCTAGCAAAAGGCTTGAGTATCACAGTCGTCTGTCAACTGGTGACCCGACTTGGGAGTAACTCTACCCCAACTGGTAGAAGCCCTAATGACATCCTCCCAGTCCCAGAACTATCGGAAGTTCAAGGCCTTCTCTGGAGTGTCCCTAACTCCCGTCGGGGAAGAAGGATTTGAGGCCTGGAAAGAACACACCCTCAAGGTGCTGGAAGAATGGTCCTGCACCGAGGCAGTTAAGAGGCAACCGATAATGGAGAGCCTCCGACCCCCAGCCTCCACAATGGTGAGCATACACCGAGATCAGAACGCCGATATCTCGGCCCAGAGGATCTTGGATCTATTGATACGAGTCTACGGCAAAGAAGAAGACGAGAGAGAACTATGGTCCAAGTTCTATGGCCTCCAACAGAAGGATGGGAAGACCTGTCCACCTTCATACAATGGATCCAGTTGGTTCTATGGAAGCTACGGACCCACAATATAATTCCAGCAACCACAGTGGATGAATATAGCCGCAAGCAGTTCCTCTGAGGGGCTACACCCACTCATCATATAGTCATTATGATCAGGTGTTCCCTGCTTCAAGGACCTCCCCCAACATTCGAGGAGCTACTAGGGCTAGTGAAAGGGCACGAAGCCTAAAGCTGCTTACATACTCCTAAAATGTCCAAGGAGTCCCGCAAGGAAGAAACCAAAGGAGCGTCGGTTCTGAAGCCAACAGAAACAGAAACTGTCAGGCACCCCTCCTTCAGCGGCAACGGTCTCCGCACCAAGGGAGCCTAGAAGGTCAGATCTTATCCTGACCGCAACGTCAACTGCGGTATACGTTGCTACAATTGTGGCCGAAACAGTAATTTCTCTGAAGACTGTACAAAGCCCAAAGACCCACCCCGGGGCCTCATCCTTCACTGTGCAGACCAAGAAATCACCCCCCACACTACCGGAGAGCACTCAGGAGCCTAGTTCCGAAGCACCCCAACTGGACGCCTACAGTCAGGTGGGACTGGCCGCGATCATAAGAATCCTTGTGGAAGGTATCTATCCTCGGCCTTGCTGGATACCGGGTCACAGATGACCATTATCTACCGGCCCTTCTACGACCAACATCTGTCCTTGCAGTCAGCAGAGAAGATGAAGCTATGGGATCTTAGTACAGGCATACCCCGCTTTAAGGACACTCACTTTAAGTACACTCGCGAGTAAGTACATGTCGCCCAATAGGCAAACGGCAGCTCACGCATGCGCCTGTCAGCACGTCCTGAACTGCAATACCAGCTCCCTACCTGTACCAAAGCTGTGCGCATGCGGGGAGAGTATAGAGCATGTTACAAATGTGTTATTTACATCAGTTATGCACGTATATGACGATTGCAGTACAGTACATGCATCAATAAGTGGGAAAAAGGTAGTGCTTCACTTTAAGTACATTTTCGCTTTACATACATGCTCTGGTCCCATTGCGTACGTTAATGCGGGGTATGCCTGTAATGAAGACTACCCCATCAATGGTGTGGTGCAAGTACGGCTAAATATATCGCAACTGAACACCTACACTGGCGACACACTTTATTCGAGCTCGGCTAGTCCCACGAATTCGGGTATACCCGAGTGTATTGAGGTTTGTGACTGTTTTCTGCTCGAGTGCATTGGGTTATTTTCCAGGCAGGGATTGAAGCATTTTATTCCCGCTGGCTGCAATACTGTACAGTATATATATATATATATATATACTGCATTACAATTCATGAATTTATGCCATCTGGTAGACACGCGAAGCATTGCAGCCTATTAAATCCTAATCATTATCATTTAACAGATCAGCCGCCCGTCAGCCAGACATGAACCCAGGCTGGGAAGGCAAACGCAACAGGGCTTGTCAGAGGTGAGGAGCGGCGCATTCCAGGTATCTGCCAGGTACATACTGGGTATTTGCTCGAATAAAGTGTGTCGGTGCAGTACAAGATCCACCCCATGGACGTGGCGGCTCTGATATGTCCTGAGCCTCGGGAACACCCAGTTCTCCATACATATTGGGGACCAACGCCGTTGTGGTGCGGGCAGTGATCCTGGCTTATATTCACGAGGCGGGCGAACAACCCCTATCCTCTCTACTGATCCATCTGGTACTCAAAGACCAGTGGGTTGCTGAGATACAGGAGTGGAGATCCTCCATTCCCAAGAAAATTACGATGACCATCCAAAACATCTCACCTCACACTGTACCATTCGACGTCGGACAGAGGCTGGGTCCGATATACCCGGTCACAACTGTAGAAACTATGGCGCATGTAAACGCCGCTACAGTGCGAGACAAGCCTGCCGGGTTCCAGTTTGATTTCGGGGAATCGACCCTGTCAGAAGACTGGAAGAGATGGCTAAGTGCCAAGTTGGAGCAACATCGGGAGGTGTTCTCCACTTGTGAGATGGACGTGGGATGCAGCAAGAAAGCCCAGCACACGATACGGCAGAGCATTACCATGACATTCTGGGAGCGTTGCAGACGTATCACTCCCAGAGATGTGGAAGATGTGAGAGATGTCCTGAAGGAGATGGAGACCGCGGGCATAGTGACTGAATCCCATAGTCCCTACACCTCTCCGATTGTGGTGGTACACAAGAAAAATGGGTATGTCCACCTGTGCGTAGCCTACTGGACCCTGAACAGGCATACAGTTCCAGACCAGTACACTCTGCCACGGATAGAGGAGATCCTCAACATGCTGATGGGCAGCCAGTGGTTCAGCGTGTTGGACCTGAGATCTGCGTACTACCAGGTACCCATGAGCGCCGAAGACCAGGAGATAGTGTTTGTCTACCCCCTCAGCTTCTATCAGTTTACTCGAATGCCCCAAGGCATCTGCGGTGCCCTAGTGACCTTCCAGCGGCTGAGGGAGAAGACCATTGGGGATATGAATCCCCGTGAGTGCCTAGTCTACCTCGATGACATCATCGTGTTTGGAAGAATTCTCGAAGAGCACGAGGAACATCTCCTGAAGGTGTTAGATAGACCAGGGAAGGAAGACCTGAAGTTGTCCCTGGACAAGTGTCGGTTCTGTCGCACTTCAGTCACCTACATGGGCCACATAGTGCCTGCTGACTGAGTGGCTACCGACCCGCAAGGTCGAAGCCATGGTAAACTGGCCAAGACCAGACAACGTGATGGAGCTGCGATCCTTCCTGGGGTTCTGCAGATACTACCGCCGCTTTGTAGAGGGATACTCTAGTAAAGCCAAGGTCCTCAAATAACCTACTATAGATCTACCCAGAGCAACCTCGGAAGAAGGCCACTTCTCCACGTGCACCCTTTGGAGACAAGTGGACGTCTACCTGGGAAGAGGCATTCACAGGACTCAAAAAACGCCTTAAGGAAGCCCTGGTCCTGGCTTATGCCGATCCAGAGAAACCATACAATCTGCATGTGGATGCCAGTTTCAACGGGCTGGGAGCTGTGCTGCACCAAAAGTATCTGGCTGGCCTTCGCCCAGTGGCATACGTAAGCCGAAGTCTAACACCGAGTGACCAGAACTATCCGGTCCCTCAAGTGGGCAGTAGTGGAAAAACTCCATAATTATCTATACAGCGTTCCTTTCGAAGTCCGAACGGACAACAACCCTCTGACGTCCGACAAATTGGATGCCACCAGTCACACTTGGCTGGCAGCTCTCTCCAATTATCAGTTCACCTTGAAATATAAACCGGGGCCTCTAAACATCGGAGCAGATGCTCTGTCCAGGAGACCTGAACTGAGTACGACGCAGGACGACGGGCCCTGGGAAGAAATCCCTGGACCTGGGATGCGGGCAATGTGCTCCACTGCCGCAATAGTGGGAGACACAGTTGCGTTCTCCGAGCTGAGAGTGGCCGATTCACTGAGATGTCGCCCAAAGTCACTCCCTGCTGCCTACTGCCATCCCAACAGCATGACCATCACCCAGGACACCATCCTAGAATGGAAGGAGATAGTACAGGCCCAGATGCGTGAGCCAGGCACATGGGTGTAACTTGGTTTTTGGCGATAATATGGCACAGGCCCCTACATCTGACGCATCTACTTCCAAGGTGAAGGGTAGTTTGGGGTCTGGATGGATTAAGATGGGTGCAGAGATTAAAGTTCTTTTGAAAAGGTCGAAAGCCTGGACCGCTGGTACTGTGGTAGAAAAGTCACGAATGAATCTACGATAGTAGTTTGTGAATCCTAAGAAATGCCGGATTGCTTTAAGAGAAATGGGTTGTGGCCAGTCCAGAACTGCTTTAAGCTTGGCAGGGTCCATAGCAAACCAGAGTCCGAGATAATGTATCCTAAGAAAGTTGTGGTAGTCTGGTGGAACTGGCATTTCTCTAATTTGGCAGAGGTGATTTTCACGAAGACGAGATAAGACCAGTTTTGTGTGATTGATGTGTTCTGGAAGGGACTTAGAGAAGATTAGAATGTCTTCGAGGTAGACGATGACAAAAAGTTTAAGGAGATCTCGGAATATCTCATTCACAAATTCTTGGAAAACAGCCGGGGCATTACACAGACCAAAGGGCATGACTAAATATTCGTAATGACCGTCTCGGGTATTGAAGGCCGTCTTCCACTCGTCGACCTGCCTTATACATACTAGATTATATGCACCACGCAGATCTAATTTACAAAATATAGTGGCCCCTTGGAGACGATCAAAAAGCTCAGAGATAGCGGATAGCGGATAGCGGTTCTTTAGGGTGATTTTATTTAGCCCTCAGTAATCAATGCAAGGGTGAAGAGAACCGTCTTTTTTCTTAACGAAGAAGAACCCGGCTCTGGCTGGGGACGAGGAATTCCGTATGAAGCCTTTCTTTAAATTTTCTTGGATATATTCCGACATGGCTTTAGTTTCAGGAAGCGACAGGGGGTAAGATTTAGCTCTGGGCAAGACGGAACCAGGCAAGAGATCAATAGGGCAGTCGAAAGGGCGATGAGTGGGAAGAACTTCGGATCGTACCTTATCGAACACATCCTTGAATTCTGCGTAAACACTGGATAAGGCACTCTTATCCTCCTTGGGAGTAGTTAGGGCGCAGATTTGTTGGGTAGGAGTTACACAGGTCTCGGCGCAGCAGAGGCTCCACTGTATGGGTTCTTTATCGATCCAGTCAAGCTGCGGATTGTGTTGTTGTAGCAAAGTTCCTCCGTGAGCGCACGCTTTGTGAACCGTGGGATTGCACGAGGCAGCAGGTAAGAAGGGAGTGCGCCGCGGAGGAAGCGCTCCCAGGTTCCTTACAAAAATAAGTTAACAAACAACACACACAACCCCAGCAAGCTCATTTATTGTGTATTCTAACAGCGGAGTACACGGAGCTTCCCTAGCTCGCGTGCATCAAGAGTGATGTCACGCGCACGCCCCCAACAACACATTGTTTAAGAGTTATTGAAACTCAGTGCAGAAAATGTATCTCCAAATAGCTTAACAACAAATGCAACTGAATATTAAATAATGACGCATATGTTTCTGTTCTGGTGTTCTCGCCTATCTCTGGCAGTGAATGTTAAGGACTGAAACAGAGAACAAGCCAACATCTGGCAGAGCGTCAGCTGACTAATCAAGGGGCAGTTTGAATGTGAGGACACGTTCCTAGGAGTTGCTAACATTAAAAGAGACTATTGAGCTCTGGGCTTGTGTTGTGCGGAAATCCAATAATATGCATTAAGCGAACAAGGAACTGAATGATTTAACCTCTTCAAGATGTAGAGAGCAAAGGCTTAGGGGTAAAGAGTAAGCGCTGGCTCTGGACATGGTAAACCTTGTTTTAATCCCAGTGTCAGCTCCCTGGGAGTATAACATTATTGTGCAGAGCTTTATTGAGAAAGAAAATATTATACAAATATAGTAATATAGATAAGATAATTGCTCACCTGGTACTAAATGACAAACTGACCCCTATCTTGCTAAAAACAAACTGGATGGAGAAGAAGTGGGAAGATGACAGGTTTATGTTGCCCTGGGAGAAGCAGAGGGCAGAGTGTTTAGTTATAAATCTAAGTGCACCTCTCAGCCTCTGTTGTACATTGCATTAAACTGAAAGCTTCAGGTAACCTCCTGCCTCCTTTCAAGGTTTCACCAGTGTTTGAATTCTATTCTAACTAAGAAGAAACAGCTGGAAAAGCCTATAGCCTTAAATAAATATTCAGCATTATTGTCGGACTCCCACTGCTTTGGCGTCAGTTTCACAAATGTTTGCAGTTCCCTAGCTCTCAGTTGAGTCCTTACTGATAGAAATCAAGGGACCTATATATCAATATAATTTTGGGGCAAAACCAGGGCATTTTCACACTGTACCTACAGTATGCATCAATGTATTTCGATTCAATCACCCCCCAAGGAGTGTCAGTAGGAGGAGTTGGGGAGAGTCGGTAGGAGGAGTTGTGGAGTGTCAGTAGGAAGAGTTGGGGTGTGACAGTAGGATGTTGGGGAGTGTCAGTAGGATGAGTTGGGGAGTGTCAGTAGGAAGAGTTGGGGTGTGTCAGTAGGTTGATGGGGAGTGTCAGTAGGAAGAGTTGGGGTGTGTCAGTAGGATGTTGGGGAGTGTCAGTATGAGGAGTTGGGGATTGTCAGTAGGAAGAGTTGGGGAGAGTCAGTAGGAGGGGTTGGAGAGTGTCAGTAGGAGGAGTTGGGGAGTGTCAGAAGGAGGAGTTGGAGTATAAGTAGGAGGGGTTGGGGAGTGTCAGTAGGAGGGGTTGGGGAGTGTCAGTAGGAGGGGTTGGGGAGTGTCAGTAGGAGGGGTTGGGGAGTGTCTGTAGGAGGGGTTGGGGAGAGTCAGTAGCAGGGGTTGGAAAGAGTCAGTAGGAGGAGTTGGGGTGTGTCAGTAGGAGGAGTTGGGGAGTATCAGTAGGAGGGGTGGGGGAGAGTCAGTAGGAAGAGTTGGGGGGAGTCAGTTGGAAGAATTGGGGAATGTCAGTAGGAGGAGTTGGGGGAGTTACATGGTGCACAGTTTATAATAAGATGTATCACATTCTGCGTCTCTCCACACTCTTGTTTTTGCCATTTATTTGCCCCAAAATCCTCCACATCTGAGTGGCATAAATGTAACATTCTGCATTGGAATCTAAGGGTCATTTCTCTATACTAATTCTCCTCGATCTCTTTGTTGCCTTTAACACAGTTGATCTGTGACGGTTCAGGGGATTCCTTCCCCTTCTTTCTCTCCCTCTGTCTCCTCTCTTACCAATCCCCCTGCACTTTCCCACTCCTGTCCTGCTCCGTCTTCCTCTCTCACTGCCCCATTGCCTCAGCGCATGCCCCGCAAGTCTCGCGCACCCACGCGGTCCACGAGCCCCTGTGACAACGCTCCCCGCTCCCAGACAATCTCAATGCCCGCTGCCTGTACCTCACCTCCGGTGACGGTCCGGTCCTCTGCTTCCCTCCGCTGGGGTGCCCGCGGCGCTCCTCGCGTCTGGTGACGCAGCTTGTGCGCGCGCACCCTCAGTTTACAGAGGGTGCGCGCACACACTCCTCTTCTACGCCCTGTCACTCTCCTGACTCCTCCTCCCATTCCCTGCAGGCTCTCCGTCTGATCCTTCTGTCTCCTCCTCTTCTCTCCCTGACCTATCCTTGTTGTCTCCCACTTCTCTCTCTGCTCCTCCCCTCTCTCCTATTGGTGTGTCTTCCTTTATAATCCCTGTCTGTCCTCTCTATCATCGCTCTGCATAATTCCTGTTTCCCTGTGTGTGCTGACCTATGCTGTGCTCCCTCTGTGTTCCTGCTTGTACCTGCTCCTGTGTTACTTTGGATTTCCCTGGCTTTGACCCCTGCTTGTCCTGGACTACCCTGTTCTCTGTACCCCTTGAACCTTGCTACGAACCCTACTTTGCTGAACTCTGGAATCCTTGGACCTGGCTTTGAACTTCGACTACTCTACTCTCTGGACCCCTGGACACTGGCATACGGACACGACCATTCTTACGTTTAACCCTACAAGACGTTGCAAGTATCCTAACCACTTTTCCAACAGGCCCAGCAACGCTATACCACACTCCGGGCTTGCTCCCACTGCTGTGGTTGTGTGGTTTCATACCGTTCCCACCTCAGTATTGGGGTCTTGCCAGGTCTGCGGGCATACAGGCGTGACATGATCACCCCATTCTCCTAAACATTCTCCACTCCATTGGTCCCTGTGACGCAGCCTTGTCCTGGCTCACGTACTACCTGTCCAACCACTCCTTCAGTGTTTCCTTCTCGAGTGCCTCCTCCACTTCACTCCCTCTTTCTATTGGAGTCCCACATGCTCTATCCTTGGTCATCTGCTCTTCTCACTCTACACCTCTTCTCTTGGTGAACTAATACAATATTTTGGAGTTCAGCATCATCTTTATGCTGATGACCCAAATTTATCTCTCCTCCCCTGACCTCTCCCCCCTCTCTTGTCATATGTCCCAACTCTCTCTCTGCAATCTCCTCCTGGATGTCTCATCGCTACCTGAAGCTTAACATGTCCAAAACAGAATTCATATTCTTTACCCCTTCCACTGCTACCGCCACACCCACACTCTCTCTCACTGTCACCCCTACGCCAACACTCGTCCTCACTGTCAATAACACAGAATCTCCTCAAAACCTCAAGCCCATTCTCTAGGGGTCCTCTTTGACTGATCTCTCATTCTTTCCTCACAGTCAGTCCCTCAAGAAGTCCTGCCATCTCCACCTCCGGATTATCGCCAAGCTATCTCCTCCTATATTATCGCCTCCTCCTTCTTTGGGCAGTGCACTGCCTTTTTTTCTGCTTTTTCCTGTTCATCCTGCCTTGTGGACTGCACACCGTTTGGAAATAAATCGCAATAGGACCGCACCGGATAAAAGAGAACATGGAAATCAAACAGTGAGTTATTCCTGTGATTTTATGTTTTCAGGTCAGCATTATATGGGACAATATGTGTACTATTTATGTGTGCCAGTAAGCACTAGGTACTAGTCCCCTATCCCTGCCGTGGGTTGCTGTGATATTACCCAAGATATAGTGGAGTGGCCCTAGTGGAGAAACATATGTTTATAGGATACAATCTATTTCTGATGCACCGGTTACCTCTGTATCGCCAAGATACAACCTTTTCTCACTCTTGATGCAATTAAAATCCTAATCCACTCACTCATTCTGCCCCGTTATCATTACTGTAACCTTCTCTTAGTTGGCATTCCCCTTGCCCGCCTCTCCCAACTCCAATCCATCCAAAATGCTCCTGCTAGACAAATCTACCTCGCTCATGGCTTCACTTCTACTGGACCACTACACATATTGATATACTGGCTTTCAATAGCCTCCAGAATTACATTTAAAACCCTAGTTCTGACTTACAAAGTTCTCAACAGCACCCCCCCCTTACATCTCAGCCCTCATCCCCAAATACATACCTACACGCCCCCTAAGTTCTGCCCACAACATCCGCCTTTCTTCTCACGTTATTACTGCCTCTCACTTCCACCTGCAAGACCTCTTGTGTTGTCCCCTCTCTCTGGAATTCCCTACCACGCACGATTAGACTCTACCCCAGTTTTCAGATGTTTAAACACTCCCTGAAATCTCACCTTTCCAAGGAATCCTACTCGCCTTACCTCTAACATACCACTCCCACCCCCCCCCAACCACATTGGGACCAGCTGTGTGGGTGGCCTATCTCCACCCTATGTAACACCCCCCCCCCCCAAAAAAAACCTTAATAGCTTCAGCTTCGCAGACTGGGCCAAATTCTAACCTGAGTTACCTTCTTCTTTCAACATTGTCCCTCATTCCCTCTAGAGTGTAAGCTCTCAGAATCAGGGCCTGATTAACTCTTTGTATCTGTTTGTCCTCACCTGTATACAGGCATACCCCGCTTTAACATACGCAATGGGACCGGAGCATGTATGTAAAGTGAAAATGTACTTAAAGTGAAGCACTACTTTTTTTCCACTTTACGATGCATGTACTGTACTGCAATCGTCATATATGTGCATAACTGATGTAAATAAGGCATTTGTAACCAAAATAAATACAATAGGCTTTATTCAAATAAAATGAATGGGAGCAAGCAAATAGGTGAGAGGCGCGCACGCAGGTCAGTACTGTATAGCAGCTCTCTCCTTCTCGCAGTCACGTGCTCCTTCTCGCTGTCTCTCTCTCCTTCTCGCAGTCACGCGCTCCTTCTCGCAGTCTCTCTCTCCTTCTCGCAGTCTCTCTCTCCTTCTCGCAGTCTCTCTCTCCTCGCAGTCTCTCTCTCCTTCTCGCAGTCTCTCTCTCTCACTCAGTCAGTCTCTCTCTCTCACTCTCTCTCTCACTCTCTCTCACTCAGTCTCTCACTCTCTCTCACTCAGTCACACACTCATACACTCGGTCACGCACTCTCACTCAGTCACGCACACACACACTCAGTCGCACACGCACTCAGTCACACACTGTCACACTCAGTCACACACAGTCACTCAGTCACACACAGTCACTCAGTCACACACAGTCACACACACATTGTCACTCAGACACACACAGTCACACACAGTCACTCAGTCACACACACACACACACACACACACACACACACACACACACACACACACACACACACACACACACACACACACACACACACACACACACACACACAAGCAAAGATTGCAGCAGACGATCTTCTCCTCCCCCTCACAGCAGACAGGAGCGAGCTCTGAGGGGGGAGGAGCGGGGGATCGGAGGAAGCAGAATCACGGGCTGCAGTAAGTGCGGGCAGAATTGCTGGTTAAGCTGCAGATTTATGGAGCTTGGGTGCAGGAGGAACGGAGACAGATGGGAGGGGGAACAGAGACAGATGGGAGGGGGAACAGAGACAGATCGGAGGGCAGAGGGAACAGGGAGATCGAGCATGAAGGAGGTTGCAGGAGTGTTGAGGTGCGCACGCCGCCCCCTGGTGTCCGTACTCGCGAAGCACGCGTACGTACACAGGGGGTAAGGTGCAACAAAAAAAAAATGTACGTACTAGTGAGTGTACGTAAAGCGAGTGTATGTAAAACGGGGTATGCCTGTATTACTGTTTATGTAATATACATAATTCTGTACCCTATTGTACCACGTTACGGAATATGTTGGCGCTTTACAAATAAACAATAATAATAACAATAGATGGAAGAAGCGGTCTTTGCATTTTTTGGTCCAGAACCCCCAATTCTAACTGATTTTGGTCCTTAAATGTTCCTTTATAAAAGTCACCCTGCTTATGATTCCCTTCCTAAACAAACAATGACCCTTAAAATGTCCTTGTGTTCTTTTGAAATATCTACCATGCAAAGAAATACAGATCATCTCATAGCCCTTCTGTAACTCTGGTTTATTGATTACATAAATAGATTTGAAAGCTATCGTGTAATGTACGGATACATGCATATAAATAATAGAATGGGATTTTTTATTTATTTTTGTTTCAGCTTGTGCACAGGGACAATATGTAAAGCAATAAACTAAGTGTGCCCTGTAATAATATTCTATAGAACAAGAATGGTTTGTAATCTCTGTATTGCTAGATGGTTCTGTAACAGATTGCTCTGTATTATACAAGCTCTCCAGCATCACTACTTCATCTTCAAGAAAAGGGATTTATTTGAAAGGTGCTTTTCCCTTCCTTGTGTTTCAGAGCGTTCATATTATATAAATCTTTCTAAAATTAGGTGAAGAAAAATAAAAAGCTTTGCATCAAGCGCAATAGATGTACAATCTCAGACACAGTACCACTAGTTTTTCAAGGCCACTATACCTAAGTGTCAAGAAGGTAACATAGTTGTGATGTTGGGTTTGCCTTAATTACAATGTTTTCCCTGCCTATGAAGTCGCTGGAAAATTGCAGGAAAAGAAAAGGCCTTTCTAGAGGGTTATTCGCGGAGGGAATCACGCTGCGCGCAGCGCGCCAGTTGGCAAGTGAAAGCCATTTCTTATTCACCACTCTGCAACGGAAGGCTGAGACATAGAAAAAACTAATTGCTCAGAGCAGCTCTGGGCTACAACACTGGACCAGGTGTTCCCTGAGCTGTGACTGCACATTAATGCTAAACCCCTTCACTATCAGAATGGACAGCCTGTCTGTCAGTGAATGGGTTAAATACGCCCCCATGTCTTTCCCCCCCCCCCCATTACCCTCCATCAATCCACATGACTTAGAATACACGGAGGGAGTCATCAAATAAGATATGGTTTGCTTACTTTGTAATGAAGATAATTAATGGGTTATAGAGCTCCTTTACACTTAATGAACTAGATTGCTGCTTTTTATGCTTCTCCCACATTTATGGCTGGCTGATGGCGCCGAAATAATACTCATCTGGACCAGAAGATAGGCTGGCATTCATCGAAGTGTGACGCAGTGTAATGGTGGTAACTACCATTCAAGCTCTGGGTTGGGGTTCAGTACCCCGCATTGCGGCTGGATCAATCCTTGCCACAGGTAGAACCATCAGATCCCTGCTCAAATATGTGAAGAATAATAGGGACATTTTTATAATGGAAGAGAGACAATCAGCATACAGGACAGAGGTCAGCCGGTAATAAGCACACGGGACAGAGGTCAGCCGGCAACAGCACAGGACAGAGGTCAGCCAGCAATCAGCATACAGGACAGAGGTCAGCCGGCAATAAGCACACAGGACAGAGGTCAGCCGGCAATAAGCACACAGGACAGAGGTCAGCCGGCAATAAGCACACAGGACAGAGGTCAGCCGGCAACAGCACAGGACAGAGGTCAGCCAGCAATCAGCATACAGGACAAGGGTCAGCCGGCAACAGCACACAGGACAGAGGTCTGCTGGCAATCAGCATACAGTACAGTGGTCAGTCGGCAACAGGACAGAGGTCTGTCGGCAATAGGCACACAGGACAAAGGTCAGCCGGCAATCATCATACAGTACAGAGGTCAGCTGGCAATCAGCATACAGGACAGAGGTCAGCTGGCAATCAGCATACAGTACACAGGAGAGAGGTTAGCCAGCAACAGCACACAGAACAGAGGTCAGCCGGGAATCAGCACACAGGACAGAGGTCAGCCGGCAATAAGCATACAGTACACAGGAGAGAGGTCAGCCGGCAATAAGCATACAGTACACAGGAGAGAGGTTAGCCAGCAACAGCACACAGAACAGAGGTCAGCCAGCAATAAGCATACAGTACACAGGATAGAGGTCAGCCGGCAATAAGCATACAGTACACAGGAGAGAGGTTAGCCAGCAACAGCAAACAGGACAGAGGTCTGCTGGCAATAAGCATACAGTACAGAGGTCCGTCGGCAACAGGAAAGAGGTCAGCCTGCAATAAGCACACAGGACAGAGGTCAGCTGGCAACAGCACAGGATAGAGGTCAGCTGGCAATCCGCATAAAGGACAGAGGTCAACCGGCAACAGCACACAGGACAGAGGTCAGCCAGCAATAAGTATAGAGTACACGGGAGAGAGGTTAGCCGCCAATCAGCACACAGGACAGAGGTCAGCAGGCAATCAACATACAGGATAGAGGTCAGCCACCAATCAGCATACATTACAGTCAGCCGCCAATCAGCACACATGATAGAGGCCAGTCACTCAGTGCTATGTTGGCGACTCCTGCCTCTCCTAGGTAGCCAGCTGCAGTTTACTTCAGGGCTGTCTTAACAGCATTATATGCCCCCGGGCAAAGCAGTGCACTGGACTCTGCCAACTCTCCGCTACAAGTCGTCATTTTTCTCCTTCTACCGAGTTAGCGGGAGATTTGAATGTTGAGGCGGGTGATCGGAAAATTAGTGTTAAATTCTGGTCTGTGCATAGATTAGCATGGGGCCCCTATGCTCGTGGGGCCCCCGGGCAACTGCTCAGCGTGCCCATGCGTTAAGACGGCACTGGTTTACCTCCGTAGGAAAACAATAGAGAATGGAGACTCTACATTCGGCCCACAACTGCATGTACACAGCATGCATTACTCAACAAATATTTACACAGCTAATCAGAGCTGCAAATTAATATAACATTTGTAGTTTACAACCATTTTATTGTCGTTAATGTCTCACACCAAAAACATAGTTTATTAATTCAGTTTCCATACTGCATTAAATTGCTGAATGTTTAATTTTACCATTAAAAATGCAGTGTTCAGGATTATCTAATGAGATCAAAGTGATATACAACCCAAATGCACATAAACACTAACTCGTAAAATGGCATGGTGTAATTACCCACTAAAAGTGGGCCATCGCAAACACCAACCCATAAATTGTCATTTTATGTGGCAATTAGCTGAACAGTGATCCCGGGGTGACCTTTGGCCATTGTGAGATTATAATAGTTTAGTCCATACTGTCTCTCCTCTAAAAAGCAGGAACTGTTCAAATGTCTCAAACCATTAATGACGGAGACTCCAAGTCGTAAAGTAAAATTCACACATTTATTGTGTGATATCGGAAGAAAAGACGTAAAAGTTGCATTACACTTAGACTTTGGGGAAATGCACGATAAACAGAAAGTAAGAAACGGCACTAAATAATGGAAAGCAGAGTATTCAGACTGATTTAAGGTTCTAGTATGTTACATGTCCAGATAACGGCATATTTGCCATTTGTATCATGTTTCATAATTTTACATATTTGGCTGAGCAATCTACATGCTGGTTGGAACATCAACCTTTTTATTATGTAGGTATACGTTGTACACACATATGGGCAGTGCCGTCTTAATGCATGGGCACGCTGGGCAGTTGCCCTGGGGCCCCACGAGCATAGGGACCCCATGCTAATCTATGCACAGACCAGAATTTAACACTAATTTCCCGATCACCCGCCTCAACATTCAAATCTCCCGCTAACTCGGTAGAAGGAGAAAAATGAGGAGAGTTGGCATGTCTGAATTGCATGTCTGGAGGTACCAATAAATATAAGTTTATTTTATCGCTAATTTACATTTGTATTCCTGTGAGTGGTTGTGTAGGCAGGGCCCAGTGCACTGCTTTGCCCGGGGGCCTATAATGCTGCTAAGACGGCCATGCATATGGGTGTTTTGTTCCTGGAGACATAGCTTTGCTGTAGACCAGAGGGGAACAACTACTGTCCTAAAGGGCCACCAACAGGTCAGGTTTTCAGGATATCCCTGCTTCAGCGCAGGTGGTGCAGTCTTCGACTGAGCCACTGATTGAGCCACCTGTGCTGAAGCAGGGATATCCTAAAAACCTGACCTGTTGGTGGCCGTTGAGGACCGGAGTCGAGAACCCCTGGTGTGTATCGTTCTCCCTGAAAGTAGATGTGCAAGATTGATAGAAAGATGACCTGAAGCAGGGACTTACATGAGGTGTCAAAGTGTTTTCATAGCCAGCGACAAAACTATTTTGTCGCTGGCTACACATTACAAAACATTTGCTGCACCAGACACTTCTTGGGGGCGCCTATTTCTGTGTGCATGACTGTCTAGGATATTAATGCAGACTTCTTTTCATGTTGCATCTCGGGCTCTATAAATCCAATTCATTTGTGACTCACTACCAACTGAATGAGTTAAAGACCCTATCAGCGTTAGAAAACTGAAAATCAAACAAGGCATGCCTGTAATTGTTGATTCTAACACCCAATGCATAGTCTATATAATGTAACACAAAAAGTACTTGTTGTCACCAAGATATCCCTCTCAGTGTCTTTCTGCATGACAAATAGCATCCTATATTTTCCATAGGAGTCAGAACTAGACCTAAGCATCTGGTTGACAGATAACTAGATTATAAACACTGATTTATTACCAGCTTTAATTGATGTCTGGGGGCCCATAGTGTGTAAGATTTCTTCTATACTTTCTTCAGACCAAACTGCCTGTGGTGAAGGATATTTAAAGGTTCTTTCACTCGAGATTCAAAGAAAGGCTTATTCTTATGTAACGGGTATTCCCCCCCCCAATCTCACATTGGCCCGGGTAGTCTAACCAGTCCCCATTACATGTTCGTGTCTGGTGGTGCACCTGTAGGCAACAGGGCTCCTGAGTCTCCCGCTTGATGGTATTAGGGGATGTCATCCAGACAGGCAGCTGAGGTAGTGTGTGCGAGTCCAACTTACTTCATGTGCAGCGCCTCCACCTCATCAGGATCTATGCTTCCGCAGGGAGATGGTCCTGGTGAGGAACTCCTTCTTGGTGGTGCCATCCACTGCTGAGTAACTTCACACTCACACAGTGGAGGTATATTCGAACAGGGCATCTTTATTGATGGTTGGTATGGGCAAGCTGCCCCTCACAGCTAGCAGCTCAGCCACTCATCTCCTTGCAGCACTCCATTAGGAAGGTCCCTTACCCTAATAGATCTGCTTTCCACCTCTACTCTTAAAGAGATTCCCCAGCTTCTCTGGCTCTTCTAACTCTGCTCTTGAGCTGCTTTGTCTCTCTCAGCTCCTCTAACTCTCCTGCGTATGCTCACTGACTCACAGCTAGCAGGAGACACTGCAACAATGTTGCAGACCATCACGTGCCTCTCACTGAACTGAGCAGCTCAACAACAGGAAACTGAACTTCTAACTTTAGGCAGTGCTGTGTCTTATCTCACCCCCCGGAGAACAAACATGCCCTGTATCCTAAGTGGGAACACACTGCATGTTGTCACTTCCTTTGGGGACATATGACACCTCACCAGGGTGTGAGGGCAAACCTCATTGATAGCATGCTGGCAATCCTGCACACTTACCAGGTTTACTGCCAACATGAGAAAGAGATATGTACACCAATCCTAGACATGGCTACATTCTCCCCCTGGTGGAATCCCAACGTCCTCGCTTGGAACCTAAATTTGCGGAACCTTCCTTCAGGTAGCACTGCAAAACATAACAACACATTATTACAGTACATATCCTTTCTCATAAACATAATAACAGACACATCCTAACGTAGATGTGTAACAACCAGAATTACCCCCTGCTGTAGTATCCATTACTGGTACCCCTATACCCTCTTAAGGTGGCTTGCGTACAGCATGGTCCACTGGGCTAAGAGCATCAAGGCGGTAACACTCTGGGTGACATACTGGACACCCACAATCAGCCCATAATTCTGGCATGGATGCTAATGGAATGAAAGGATCATGCCCATACACCTTCCTAATGCATCTCCTGGAGATGTAGCATATCCCCTCTTGACTACACCACTTCTCATCTAACCCGCCAGGATCCCAATTTTCTTCTTCTAATCCTTCCTCTTCATCAGTGCCATATCCCCTATCTTCATCAGGGGACCCCATTTCGAACTTACTTTCTCCCTCCCATGGATGGTGAAAATAAAGTAACCACTTTTGGCGATCCCTAATAACTCTTTCTGACAATGGGGGCACATAGGGGGTTCCCTGGGCAATAGGCACAATATGAGCAACATTACCCAAATCCCCAGGTGAAACTCCCAATGTTCCTGGGGACCCAAAATTTGACCCAATACTCTTAGAATCACACCCCACCACAACAGTACAATTGTCATCATTAGGGCTGTATAACATCCTTTGCATAGCCATTTTCCTCCTCGATCCCTCATCAGAGGTAAAACAGTCACCCCAGTCCAGATTTCCCCCAGTCCATTCTTCAGAAGTGGCTCGGGACTCCCCAGACAACCCTTGGCTAAACTGGGACCCATAGGAAAAAGTGACAGGGGCAGGGATTTTAACTATGGCCGGGGGTTGGGCATAGGGAAACACTGTCGGCATACGCGGGGCTACGACCCGCAACTTCTCGCTACCTTGCCCGGTACCATCGGACTGGCACTCCGGTTCACTCGCCTCCTTACTCCCAGGCTTCCGCAGGGCCTGCGGGCTCTTCTCGGACCCAGGCAACCTGGTACAGCTGCTTGGCCGAGAGGACACGGCCCTCTCGCTGGACTCGCCGCCATCTTGCGTTGGGTTCCCAACCGGAACCTCTTCCTCCAGAACGACATCCACCGCCGTAAGTGATGGTTCTGCTCTCTGCTCCGTTCGGGCCTGGACTAGGCCCGTCTCCGCCGTTGCCACCACCGGCGCCTGTGGAGGGTAAGGATGTATCTCACCGCTCCGTCGGCTCGGGATGGAATCTTCTCCTCCTTCCGCGCTGTAAGTCACCACGGCTGTGGGACTCCGCCTCTCAGGTTGTCTCTGTACCGGCAACACGAGACTCCGCTCTGCTGCGACACAGGTAAGTGCCGGTTCTTTCACCGCACCGCTGTAGTGGTCCGCCGGTAGGCGCATCACCACCGACGAGACTTCCACCTCTTCCTCGGAGGATATCACGATCGGATCCTCCGCAAAGTAGTCACCGGGTTCTTCTGCGATACAACCAGTGGTTGTTGGTACGAAGCTGGCGTGCTCCGGTACCTCCACTGCGGTCGCGCTCTTCTCCGCCGATGGTTCTTTCTGTTCCGTAGCCTGCAGCAGCACAGGCTCTAGGAACTGTGCCCCACAGCAGGCACACTTGGGACCCCAGGTCGGTTTGTCACCTGGGAATTCACACTGGTCACAAGCACATCTTATGCACCCCTCTCCATCCACCCAGGCCACCCGGTATTTTATGGGTAACCTAACATGGTTAAAGTCCATACCACCAGTCAGGTTCAATTTCTTTTGTAGACACGGGCACACCAGAAAGGATATTTTCCCCCCTTTGTATCGCCAGGCTCCATACAACTGCGGGTGTGCTTCTCTGCATTCTGTACTGTCTTTAGTGAGAACAGCGGTTGCTGATCGCTGTTCACTGAGCTTGCTCCCCCTGGTGGACTGTAAAGGAGGGGCATGCTCTATAAGGGAGTGGTTCTGGCTCTGCGCTGAGTCACTCACATCACCGGGGAGGGGCTCTGAGTCCGTCACCGTCCCTGAGGGCGTGGCCACAGCTTTCGCGCCATACCCCCCCGCAGGGTGGGGTTTTTCCTTTGGCGCCAATCCCAGCCAACTTTCTGCAATTTTAGCATTTGCAGAATTTCCTGCAACTGGTCCACGCGGTCTCCCAGAGAAGCGGGAACCGCCATTTTGATTTGCACCATCAGTCTCTTTGAATGTTGAGGTAGCATTTAACCGTAGGCATGCCGACTGACATTCAATTTCCACAGGCTCTCCACACATCACTACAATGTCCTCCTCAGTATCCTCGGGGGTATTGCCCCTAGACCCCAGACAGGACAGAAACGGAGCAGCCACAGCTTTAGCACCACTCCATAGCAGGCTCACAAAAGTCGCTTCTGTAGCTTGCTCTTCACCCGCACACACGCCATGTGCGCTCTCTCCATCGGCCTCCGTCCGCCATTTTGGACCTTTCGCACCGCGCGGATCCTCCATTCTTGCGGTCGCCATTGGATTACTGTGTTCGTTCTGATCGTACATGGAGCTCCTCTCTGCGGGGCAGCTGCCATACCGATACAACAAACATGCCTTGTGCACCACCTTGTGTACCTAACGTAGATCTGACTCGTGTTTGCACTACCTCAGGCTAGGCTCACTCTCCTGTGTCTACTGTATCTCCTTCCTCCAATCTGTGCTCCCTTTGGTAAGTGATCTGGAATGGAGACTAGAGTACTCTGGCTCTTCCATGCAGTACTTGGGCGTCTACCTCCTGTTGGCTAGCCTAGTGCAGATCCTCTCCAGAATTCCTGACCACGTTAACAGGCTATCCCTTCAGGCATCCTACCCCTAGCGCTACCTCAAGGTGACTAGGACAGCTATAGCCCCCGGCTCCAGACTCACTAACCCTTTAGGTCAGTCTAGGGCGTGCTTTGCGAGGTTTTTCGTTCTCCTGACTACCCCTAGATTTTCCCTTTCCAGCACAGAGTGGCAGCAGACACACTCCCTGTTTCCTGTTGTGTGCCTAGCAAAAGCCTGTCCTGTTAACAGATATCTCAGCAGCGCCTCCAATTGTAACGGGTATTCCCCCCCCCAATCTCACATTGGCCCGGGTAGTCTAACCAGTCCCCATTACATGTTCGTGTCTGGTGGTGCACCTGTAGGCAACAGGGCTCCTGAGTCTCCCGCTTGATGGTATTAGGGGATGTCATCCAGACAGGCAGCTGAGGTAGTGTGTGCGAGTCCAACTTACTTCATGTGCAGCGCCTCCACCTCATCAGGATCTATGCTTCCGCAGGGAGATGGTCCTGGTGAGGAACTCCTTCTTGGTGGTGCCATCCACTGCTGAGTAACTTCACACTCACACAGTGGAGGTATATTCGAACAGGGCATCTTTATTGATGGTTGGTATGGGCAAGCTGCCCCTCACAGCTAGCAGCTCAGCCACTCATCTCCTTGCAGCACTCCATTAGGAAGGTCCCTTACCCTAATAGATCTGCTTTCCACCTCTACTCTTAAAGAGATTCCCCAGCTTCTCTGGCTCTTCTAACTCTGCTCTTGAGCTGCTTTGTCTCTCTCAGCTCCTCTAACTCTCCTGCGTATGCTCACTGACTCACAGCTAGCAGGAGACACTGCAACAATGTTGCAGACCATCACGTGCCTCTCACTGAACTGAGCAGCTCAACAACAGGAAACTGAACTTCTAACTTTAGGCAGTGCTGTGTCTTATCTCACCCCCCGGAGAACAAACATGCCCTGTATCCTAAGTGGGAACACACTGCATGTTGTCACTTCCTTTGGGGACATATGACACCTCACCAGGGTGTGAGGGCAAACCTCATTGATAGCATGCTGGCAATCCTGCACACTTACCAGGTTTACTGCCAACATGAGAAAGAGATATGTACACCAATCCTTGACATGGCTACACTTATTACAAAAGAATATGATTTTTGCAGTAGGAGACAATACTGACCATATTTACACACTTTTAACACAGTTTCTTACCGCCACAATCCCCTCCAGGATTCACTTAATCTCCACTGTAAATTCATACTACGACGCAGCCTCATTTCCAGAACATAAACTATGACATTATATATATATATACAGTATATATATTATTTTTTTTAATTTTTTTTATTTTTTCATTTTTTTTATTCTCATGCAAGACTAGGAGACCATGTTAATTATTGAGCCTTGTTTTCTGGGGCTCAGTATCTCAAGGACGCTGAAAGGAAGTGGGACTAGACTTTCCAAAAATAACCAAATAAACTAGGCAAACTACAAATTAGGTCTGGTTCTGCTTTAAAGAATCAAGCCCAATAAGGCAATGTATTATCTCCTGCTGACCCCATTGTCTCCAAAAAAAAACAAACCCTTGTACTGTAGATACAATACAGCTTGGCATTAGGGACAGACATTCAAGGTCAGCCAGGTCAGCCAGGTCAACAAGGTCAGCCGGTCTATGTAACCGGGATATCGCAACGATAACCTTGGTGTGTTTTAACAGATTTGCACAATTTGAAATACTGTTTGTGTCCAGCGGCCCAGGTGATCGGGAAGTGTGCTGTACTACAGTAATAGTGATTATTAATTACTATGCTTTCCATGGCACCGCCGTGTAACCTGGGCCTAGCATTGCAGCCAGAGCTGGTACCGATACCACTGAGACCCGTCAGTAATTCTTACTGTTTCCCTCTGCAGCAAACCACGTGACTTATTTTTGTAGCTGCAGGAAGTCTGTGTAAATGTGCTATTAATAGATAAAATGAAGGTTGTCAATCTGTTTAAATACCCAATCCATCAGGCGGAGGCTCACAGCTCCCTGCACGTAGCAGCCCATTACAGCAATCAGTACTTTAGAAACAGATTACCTGCAGTGAGGCGGAATATCAACAAGAAAAGAGCAATATTGTGCAAACATATCTGTCAATTGTTATTTTCTTTCCATTGACATTAAATATAGGATGTCTTGATACTTGTGTATTACCAGGGTGTTTTTTTTGCTGGGGGCACTCCCAACGTGTGACCCCATGAATCAGGGGATTGGAGACATTTCTCCTAGATTATTATTGCCATTTATTTATACCGCTCCAACATATTCTGTAGCGCAGTACAATGGGGTTAGAGGGCGAAAGACAATAAGATAACAGATATTAACATACATTATTGCAGGAGATGAGAAGGGCCCTGCCCCAAGGAGCTTACAATCTGTAAGGAAGGGTAAAGGGAAACATACGGTACTGGGGGATAAAATATTTTACCCAAACCAATGACAGAGCAGCTGTAACATCAGCGAATGGCAGCGAATGTCGACACCCTTTGGCTGCCCTTCAGCTGCCGCCAAAGGCTTCTGGCTCTGGCGCGACTCTGACGTTATAACCAAGAGAGTTTGAGGAAAAGTTCATTCATTTACACAGCAGACAGACCCCCTCACAGCAGACAGACCCCCCTCACAGCAGACAGACGCCCCTCACAGCAGACAGACACCCTCACAGCAGACAGACCCCCTAACAGCAGACAGACCCCCTCACAGCAGACGACCCCCTCACAGCAGATAGACCCCCTCACAGCAGACAGACACCCTCACAGCAGACAGACCCCCCTAACAGCAGACAGACCCCCCTCACAGCAGACGACCCCCTCACAGCAGACGACCCCCTCACAGCAGACGACCCCCTCACAGCAGACAGACCCCCTCATAGCAGACAGACCCCCCTTCACAGCAGACAGACCCCCCTCACAGCAGACAGACCCCCTCAAAGCAGACAGACCCCCTCACAGCAGACAGAACCCCCTCACAGCAGACGACCCCCTCATAGCAGACAGACCCCCCCTCACAGCAGACAGACCCCCCCTCACAGCAGACAGACCCCCCTCACAGCAGACAGACCCCCTCAAAGCAGACAGACCCCCTCACAGCAGACAGACCCCCCTCACAGCAGACAGCCCACCCCTTAGAGCAGACAGACACCCAACCTCACAGCAGACAGACGGCCCACACAGCAGACAGACCCCCTCACAGCAGACAGACCCCCTCATAGCAGACAGACCCCTCATAGCAGACAGACCCCTCACAGCAAACAGACTCCACCTAACAGCAGACAGATCCCCCTCACAGCAGACGACCCCCTCACAGCAGACGACCCCCTCACAGCAGACAGACCCCCTCACAGCAGACAGACCCCCTCACAGCAGACAGACCCCCCTCACAGCAGACAGACCCCCCCTCACAGCAGACAGACCCCCCTCACAGCAGACAGACCCCCTCACAGCAGACAGCCCCCCCTTAGAGCAGACAGACACCCAACCTCACAGCAGACAGACGGCCCACACAGCAGACAGACCCCCTCACAGCAGACAGACCCCCTCATAGCAGACAGACCCCTCATAGCAGACAGACCCCTCACAGCAAACAGACTCCTCCTTACAGCAGACAGACCCCCCTATAAAAGACATGTGAAGTTGTATCTCTTTCCTCATGATGGTAACCCTGTCCACGTTGGCTTAGTGATGGCATATTAGGGAGACTCACATATTAGGGAGACTCTCATTTTGCGTGACTCTGGTGTTATGTCCAAGAGAATTTGAGGAACAGATGCACCCAATAGCATTGGCACATTAATGTTTGACTCCATAGCTGGAGCTCCTTTAAAACCACTAAGTTCCAAAAAATATAACTATCTCCAGAACCTAAGACCTCCAGGTAGAATGGCTAATGGGGTCATTTACCAGAACACCCCCTGGATCAGCATAATTAATGGAAATGCCACATGAAGCTACAGTAGAAAGCTTCCTTATCCATATGCCCCCAGCAGAGATTTGCAATTCAATGCGCAATACCTACCTCCTGTCAGTAGGATTTCAATTGTTGCCAGCGTGTGGAGTGGATACTATTGTAGTGACAGTCATGTGATTGTTTTTATGTCTATTAAATGCACTTTTTTTCTTACTTTCTTTAGTACAGATGCAGCGGCCGTTATTCGAACATTTCCCGGGGTAAATCTTACGTTATGCCGCGTGCTGTTGCGAGATGCTCCGCTGCAGACATATTGGCCCATCGGACTAACACAGCAGGGGTCCCTGCAGTGTGAGTCCTACCGGGGTCTGCCTGTCTGTAATAGACAAGAAAAGAATGCACACAATGCGCCCCAGGGACTAAAATAGGTAGAAAATATTTATTAAAACCAAAGATAACTGAGGGGATCCAACCCCACCTCAGTACACATGCACACTAGCACGGGTAAATATAACAGAAATACCCACACACAATTAGAATGTGTCTACTTAGACTAGATCTAAACACAGTATTATAAAAAATAAATAAATAAAAAGACAGGAATGTTCAAAATAAAGGATACATGGACCCAGATATAAGCCAATAATAAAGCTGAACAACTGCCTGAGTCTGAAAGGGGGAGACGGGAACTTACACTGAAGTGCCGAGCGGGTCCCGCTGGTAAGCATACAAGAATCCGGACCGCGCCACCGCAGAGATGTAACCACCGCACGAACTTCCTGCAAGCGCCGTCTCAGCCTCGATAAGCTAATCCCGGCTACTAGAACTGCACGAGTTTCAGAACCTGTGGCTTATTGCCGCTCACTCTGCCATTTTATTTTGAAGGCTTTACATTTTGACGATTCAGACTTTTATCGCCCACTTATCGACGCTTACAGAATAGCAGTAGGCATTTTGGCCCATAAGTGCTCGATAAGTGGCTTATGAACGCTTAGAGCATAGCCCCGAAGTGTTTTTATCACAGTGCACCATTTAGTCACGTGCACCTATCACGGTTAGCGCAGCACAAATGTCCTTTATTGCTTCCTTATCCATGTGGCTACATGTGAATAAGAAATCAACATAGTCCCTTATGATTTTGCCAAGACCCTTTATTCAGCCATTCGGTTTAATTTGTAAGCTCATTAAAATGATTGATATTATGTCTTAACACTTACCCAGACATGGTTATGGATTAATTGAGAATTTCATTATGTCTCCATTTTAATAGACCTTACATTTAAAACTCGCCAATCAGAATGGGGTAACATATGTGCTTACCCTTAATCCTAGGAGAATAATGCAGGCACAATCAGTCCCTTTCCCAAATGGTTATAATGTAATGTTTGGTGCCTCTTGGACAGGGAGATAGATTTCCCCAAGATAACTCACAGTGAGGGTTTAAATGTCAGTGGTTTAACTGAAACCCTCAAGCTAGTACCCGTAATACCATCCTCCTAACCACCAGCTCCTCTCTGTCAATTGTGATGGAGAGTAAAAGGAGCAGGAATAAATGTAATTGATGGGAGCCGAAGCTCAGGGGAATAGTAGCATTTCTGTTCACTAAATACCAAAATGTGTCCTTGTTGCTTCTCACCAATCTAGCTCTCTCAAACAAGCTTTTATCCCTCCGAGTAACAATTAGTAGTTCAAATGATGTGCTGTGGATTGAATAACATTGCTTAATTACACTGATAATGAGAGGCAGGTGAGCAGAATCCATCACCTTATTACATGCTGAAATAACACCCAAGTTTCCCAATGCCTCATGCTGGGTTAAGTGAAAGCATATTGCAGCTGCAAATTGCCATCAGAACTGAAATAGAACCGGGCCAGAAGCCGAGCAGCTGAGAAATTAAGGCAACCGAAGCAGAACTGGTTTTTACCAAGAGTATAAAAGCTGGCGTCTTTCCAAACTGATCTCCTAGTTCCGCCCTCCTGGATTCTCTGCAGTGACCTCTCATATGTGTGAATCCTTGCAACCCATTCTCTGTAGTGAAAACACTGAGCATTTCTTCGCTGTCACGTGGAACTGCCTAGTTAATACCGGTATATGTACTGTAAATGTAATTATTAATAAACTCACCTTCAATTTATGGTAATGTTTTTAATAAAGACGTAGAATATTGCCAGGCGCGAGGAATGCGGAGGGGCCTTGAAAAGCATTAGGAAGATGTTCTAGTATTTTAGTTTTCTTTTGTACTTTGTAGAATTTGGATGGCTGTAGAGATATATCTGATTGTTTACAATCCTATAAAGATAAATGAATTACTCAATCCTTTAATCTAGTTGGAAACCACTTGTGTTATTACAAAAACCTACAGCACACATTGTTAATGTATATACACAATCCAGATTGAGAAAATGTTGCAGTCCCACTTAGATCAGACAATAAACAGTTTGTTAACAACATCATGTAATTGGCTTCATTAAACACGTATAATCGTCCTTCACACGAGCAGTTTACGGATTTAGATTTTGTATTTTCTATGAATACTAAGGTAGGTATTCTGGAAATTCTGGCCAAAATAATGCAGATGACCTACCATGATAATGCCATGAGGTATCATGTATTTGGTCAAATCTGGTGCTTCAGGGGTTAATGAGCTACAGTTTGAAGTTAAAATACAATATATATATATTGGTTATGACAGGTCCAGGCTTGTGATGGGTGGGTGCTGCGCTTCAAACAAAACTTAATTGGGGGGCTGTCATGGATAGCCCACTAAGAGTGACACATGTGGGGTTTAGGGGGGGTCATAGACATTGAGCAGATACTGGTCTGTTGGCTTCAAAGAAAGCTAGATGTTTGTGAGTGATTGCTGGTACATTCCAGAGAGAGGTGACCACGGGGTATGCCCTCATTGATGGACTTGATTAAAAATGAGGATATGATGTGATGTCTTCTCCTCTGCATAATAAGAGTTACAAATCTGTAATCGTGTCACCGCGGAGCACATTCTGACATCACACACTGTATGTTTATGAGATAGTAAGGGACAGATATTCATTTGTTGCTTAAATTGAGGATTAAGATGGTCATATTTAGTCTCATTGTTTCTGCCATAAGTGCCTGAATATATTGATGTTACACACGTGTGTATAAGTGTTAGTTAAGGGAAGTTATGAATACATTTAGATATTGCAGAGGATTTTAATGTCGTTTGCAAAAGTTTTTTTTTACTCTGTCATAAAACTGTCAATCTAACAGCTGATTTATGGCGGGGGTGGGCTTATCCAGGTTCCATAAGGAAAGAATGTATTTAAATCTGGGAAAAGATTATGAAAATCAGATTTCTACAGAGGTCTATTTGGGACCAAATACGGGATCTCTCATCTCCTGTACTAGTGAACTCTCTGTGAGAAAACATATGACAAATGGTGATTATAGCATTTTCTTTTATGTTATATCCTTTTTATTTTGAGAAACTGTTCTGCATTTTATTGTAATTGTATGTTCTTGTAATACTTGTTTCTGTAATCCAAGCACTGTATTTTATATATATATCATATTACTGAACAGTAGGATAACTCATTTTTGGCGCAACTTTTCTCTCTTTTATACTGAACAGTAAGATAACTCATTTTTGGCGCAACTTTTCTCTCTTTTATATATATATATATACCATAATACTGAGTTAAGTTATGGTGAGTAAAAAAAGTGACAAAAACCCTCCACAGGAAAGCAAATATGCAAATACAGCTGTATGCTCATCTGCATGTCTTAGGCAGGTCTGCAACCCCGCCTTTCCCCATTATCACCCAGCATACAGCACTTCCACTGCAGCAAGGGATTCTGGGAAATGACATGCAAATGAGCACACAGTGTCACTTTTTGCCTCAAAAACCATTTTTAACATGGTTCCCTATAGGCTTAAGCTTGCTGCATGGTCACAGCTTTGAGCACAGCCAGGGTTAAGGTGCATACCCAGAAAACCACCACCTATATATATATATATATATATATATATATATACATATATATATATATATATATATATATTAAAACATTTAATAAGTAATGCTTTGAGCTCTGAATGAATTGTTGCACGCTCTGGAGAGAGTATTTACATTTTCTGACACATTTTACTACAATGGATTTTTGGTGTGTTAAAGTGCATAGTCTTTTCTATAATAAACTGGGACCCTCGCAAATATAATTTGACATCTTTTGTTTGCATAACTTTCACATGTGGTGGAAGTGTATAGATATGATTGCAATTGAGTAAGAGGTTAATATTAACTCATTGGAGGTACCTTTGCAGAGGAGAAAGGTGAGTTGGCTAGAGTAACCATGTGTATTAACCCTGGTTGCATATCTAAGTCACGTGCCTATTTGTGTGCTGTTCGTGATGTGGTATATTGGGACGGATTTAAGGGAGATGTTAACTCATTTGCGGGACCTCTGCGAAGGTGAAGAGTGGGACAGCTTGCGAGTTGTGTAGTAACCCTTGTCCTGTAGAGGAGGGATTGTCCATTTGAGGGACTTCTGCAGAGGTGAAAAGTGTGAGCGCTTGCGAGCGTAAGTATTAACCTTGTTTCGTATGCAGGTCGCGTGCTCTCAGGTGGACCATACGTGACATGACCCAACAAAAAGAAAGGTGGTGGAAGGACAGGAGCAGTTGGCTGTCACTTTACCACAGCCAAGATTTCTCTTACTACTGTAAGTTTACAAGCTATGACTGGAACATCAAAAGAATTGACTACTTTTAAAGAGAAACAAAACATCCGTGACTTAGATTTAACCAGAGTTAACTGACATTCTTGCTAGGATGGATATGGACCTTTGGCTTGGTAATAATAAAAGGGGTCACATTTGGTGAACACAGATATTGATAAGTGTGCATACAACACAGTCATGTTGGGACAGTCTATCTCTTAGGGATCTGTTGCTTTGTTAGTAAAATACTTTGAGTAATGACTGTGTGCAAAACAAGTACGCATTTTAATTAGAACTTGATGCTGATTCTGTATAAACCCTCTTGTATTCAGTAAGTGGCTCCATTATTTGATTTATTTTCACTGCCCTAATTTGTAAAATTGCTTGAAGATAAAGTCAACATCGTTCCCTTCCGTGTCCTGCTTTGCTGAATATTAAATCTACGTACCCAGAGCATTTCCCATGAATAAAATATTTGAAAGGCTTCAGATTGCAATACTTCCTTTAAAAGTTCATTTTAAACCACTTGAAGTATTTATGCTCAGTTGAAAAATGATTACAAATCACACAGTTAGTTTTACTAAAGGTGAAACACAAACTTTTTCTTTAGCTTCAACTATGTTTGTTGAAGGTTCACACAGAGGCCGAGATCCACAAATCTCTGTTAAGTCAGGCTCATAACGTCCTGTTATCACAATCAGTATCGGGCGTTATGTTCCCTTAGGTTAATGCCAATCATCAAAGCTAATTATATGCAAAAACAATGGCGTTAGTTATCTCATTAGAGAAATGCTCTATTTTATACCGCGTTGTGGGATGAGCAAGTAAACCTAATAGGACAAAGATTCATAACACGGAATGAAACACGGGGAAACAAAAAATGTGAAACTCCATCAATTTGTGGATTTTGTTTTCAAATTCTCCTAGTATTGTCAAACTTCAGCTAAGAACGGTAATGTCTGTCCAATTTTATTCTCATACAATTGCGTGCATTATACGAGACTATAAATAAGCCTTGTTTCCACTGACAGTCGAGGAACCGGAAATAGTGTTGTCCAGAAAGGCGGCTATTGCCTGTCACAACGATCACACACTATCTTGAAGTCAAACAAAAATGTAAATCCTGAATATCACCTCAACTACCACGTTATTGCGATTTGAAAAGAAATCCGGTTAATATAATATCACAAACTGTAAAACAATTCCATGTAACAATCTTATTCGCAACAAACTGTCTGAAAGTTAAAAAATAAAAACACAGAAAACTCATTATCTTTTTACTGGGTGACTTCAACATATGGATGATCACTCAGTCTCCTGGGCATCTTGCATTCTCTCTTTAACCTCCTCCTTTGGCCTCCCACCAATAGACCAATTCAAGCACCCACAAGGCTGGTCACTACCTGGTTTTTACTAAAAACTGTTCCCTTTCTGATTTCTCTACCTCTCCCTTCCGCTCTCTGACCTTCACCTCCTATCATTCACCACCACTCATTCCTCTCACCCGCCTTCCTACCTGTTCTCCTCGCTACTCTCGAGACCTCTGCTCTGACATCTACTCTGAATGCTAACCTCCTTTCTCTCGCCTTCCTCTGAATCTGACACTATTTGTAACTCTTACAGCTCTATCCTCTCCTCCTCTCTTGATCTATATGCCCCTTATAAGCTCTGGAAGCCACAGGGATAGGCAAGCCACAGGGACTGGCAAGCCACACAGAAGGCTCAGGAACTAGAGCCCAGGGCAAAGCAACAGGCTGGCCTCTGGAACAGGGAAGCCACAGGGATATGCAAGCCACAGGGACTGGGAAGGCACAGGAACTAGAAAGCTCAGGAACTAGAAAGCTCAGGAACTAGAGCCCAGGGTGGCCAGGAACAAATGGAAACATATACAATGCTCAGGCAGGGGCTGGAAGTCGCTGGCTGCTATTAAAGCCCTTGAACAGGTGCAGCCAATATAGCAGGCTGCCAGTAATTAAAGTAAAGTAAATTTCCACAGCAGGCAGGTAAGGGCGGATTCCAGTCAAAGGGGCCTATGCAGAGAGCAGCGAATTTTAAAATTGGCGAATTTATTAAAAAGTAGCTTTTTTGGAGAGTTTTAATCTCCATATGCAGAAAAGTGCGAATTCTGCTATGTTTAACATGGATGCGTGTGGCGAGTTTAAATTGGCGAGATGCGCGCTTCAGAAATGTGTTAAAACATATTCGCGCCTTTTTTTTTCCCTTTGCAATGGCCGCGAGCGGCAGTTTTTTCTGGCGAGTCAAAACGGAGACAATCGCGCCATTTTATTGGCGCGAACAGCCGCTAGATGCCGTTCGCGCCTCTCTGCATACGGATATTTTTTAAACTGGCGAGATTGAGGTTCTCGCCAGCCGCGAGGCGAGTTTTACAAATAGAAAAGAAAAATTGGCGCGTTTTTCGGAACTCGCCATTTTCTGCTGCATTCTGCGCGATTTTCTCCAAAAAATGGCGAATTTCGAAATAGCGCTGCTCTCTGCATAGGCCCCAAAGTCTGGACTGGAACCCTTACACTACCGACCTGTATCCGTAGTCCCGTTTGCCTCCAAATTACTAGAACGTCTCGTGTTCTCCCATATTATCAACTTTCATCATTTCCATGCCCTCCTGGACCCTTTACAATCTGGCTTTCATACAGCTCTCTCAACATAGACTGTGCTTACTAAAGTAGCCAATGATCTACATCAGGCCTGCACAACTCCAGTCCTCGAGGGCCGCAAACAGGCCAGGTTTTCAGGATATCCCTACTTCAGCACAGCCACTAATTGAGCCAGCCGTGCTGATTTAGGGACATCCTGAAAACCTTGCCTGTTTGCAGCCCTTTGAGGACTGGAGTTGTGCAGGCCTGATCTACATGAAGCAAAATCCCAAAGTTACTTTCCCGTGCTAATCCTACTCTTTATGCTGCTTGATGCTGTTGATCACTCTCTCCGCCTCCAATTTCTAAACTCTCTTGCTGCCCGCAACAAAGCTCTATCTTGGTTCTAATCATTCTGTATCTCTCCCATCGCTAATTCTCTGTCCCTGTTGCTAACATGTCTTACAGCACCGACAATGTTTATTCGACTAAAAACCGCACGGCTGGATGCGTGGCGGCAGCGTGGAGAAGCGTTGGGAAGCGGCTCGTTCGCGTGACGTCGGTGACGTCACAGTGACGTGCGCGCCCGGCTTCCCCGGCTTCCCCGACTCCCCTGAAGGTTTGAAATGAGGTAAGCGGGGGAGCGGGGATGCAGAGGGGCACAGCAGGAGCCGCTAGGGGGTCGGGAAGGTATTTAAATTGCGCGCCGATTGGAGGGGGGGGAAACGGAGGGGACGCGGCTGGATGCGGCTGGCGCACTGACTATTCTCAGCACCAGCCGGAGTAAGTCCTGGTCAACCGGCGGCTTTTGCTTCAATAAACATTGTCGGTACTGTATGTTGCTCTGTTCTGGGATCTCTCCTTTTCTCAATCTACATACTATTTCTTGGTTACCTCATCAAATCTTTTGGCCTTATCCTATCATCTGTATGCAGATATCTCTCCACCCTACCCAACCCTCACTCCTGAAATCCAGTCCCAAGTCCTTTATCGCCTTCTGGATATATCCTCGTGGATGGTGCTCTGCCGCTTTAACCTAAATATGTATAAAACTGAGCTACTCAGATTTCCTCCTAAATCTGCTCTAATATCCCCAGTAAACAATACTACCATCTATCCTGTCACCAAAGCACATTGTCTAGAAGTAATATTTGACTCTTCCCTTTCCTTCTCCATTCATATTCATGGCATGGCTAACATGTGTTGCTTCTTTCTCTGTAATATTGCCAAGATCTGCCCTTTGCTCTAATGCATGCCCTTATCCTCTCCCATCTGGATTATTGTAACATACTGCTAACAGGCATCCCGCCTCACAACTTTCTCCTTTGCAATCTATTCAAAATGCTGCTAGACTAATTGAACTTTCTCACAAAATAGTCTCTGCTCATCTCCTCCTTAAATCCCTCTCCTGGCTTTCCATCGATTTTCGGATCACATACAAAGTTCTCCTCCTTACCTTTAAGGCTCTCCACTCACCTGCTCATCCCTACATAACAGCTGTGATCTCTCGTTATGTCCCTGCTCATCTCCTGCGCTCTACCCATAACTGTCTACTCTCCACCCCCTTAACCTCTACTGCTCTCTCTCTTGCATTAAAACCTTTTCCCTCACTTCCCCTTTACTGTGAAACTCCCTCACACTCAGTTTACGTCAAACACCTTCTCTCCCCACCTTTAAGACAAACATGCCTTACATTAAGCATTTCAATAGCCCAGACTTGTGGCTCCTGTCCCACACTTACAATCACTCCTACCAACCATTGTGGCCAAGCACTGCCATCTACTGCACTTACAGTAGTCCCTCAACTCCTGTCTCTGTAAGTCTCTCACATTCCACTTAGATTGTAAGCTCTCCGGGGCAGGGATTTCCTTTCTTATTGTCTGACTTTATTGCATGTATGGTATTATAATTCCCTGTACTGTATTGTCTCTTTTGTACAGCACTGAGTATACTGTGAGCGCTCTATAAATAGATATACATACATATCATTAGCACTAACGTCTGTCATACTAACGCAAGGGCCAGTTACGGCTGAAAACAGCGCTTACCTCTGCGTTACTGAGCTTTGAAGATCCCCATTAGTCCTTAACGAGGTGCTAACTTAATCATGGAGCTTTGTGGATCTTGGTCAGTAGTTGTTTACAAGATCTTTTTTTCCCTTAGATAAGTATGGCTGCACTTTTAAGAAACTGGCCTTTAGCAACAAATGTCGGGGTGAACATTGAGTGATGTATCAGAATTATCCTGATGCAAAAATAGCACTGGATCTATCAAAGATAAAAAAAAACCTCCTCATTACTTTTGATCTGAGCGTTTTCCCTTTAGTACTGTATGCCCATTTCAGTTTTCTCTGCCAGTTTTGAGCTAGATGAGCTTTGATAAATAGACATCTTTTATCTCTTCTCGTACCACAGGTGAGATTGCCAATGATGCAAAAAAAGCACATTAATCAGTCACTTATTAGCTCCCACTACCATGGCCGTCTCATACCCAGCATCCTTTGTTTCTGTACACGTATGACATTCTGGAGATGTGAATAAGCTGCATGTTGGGAGAATAAGGAGAGTACGTTCACGTGGGACACAAGGTTTTGAACCTGTGCTCGTATTGTATGATAAAATGATTTTATCACTGCCTTTGGCACTATATTTAATGACTCAATACAGTATAATTACTGTCTTCAGTAGCTCGCCTTCCTTTCCATTACTTATCTAAACTTGCTCAGCTGTACCTTTATCTTCTCCTGCAAAATATTTGTGAACAAGAAACCATTCAATCCCAACCAGGAAAGGTTAAGTATGTTGTCACAGGCGCGCCATGCACCTTGCTATCCCTTACGCTGCTTTCTTTCTTTATTCTTGCAGTAAGTTTGGCTTGTTTGCTTTCTCTGCAATTTGTCCCACCTGCAATGTCCCCAGGGCCCCAATTAAGGCAGTGGCATGGACAAGCTACACTATCAAGCACTGCAGCGTAAACATTTTCATTGGTCAAATCCAAACTCGCCCATGAGCTAAAGGCTTTTGAGATCTGAGCCAAGATTATTCAGTTATTTGAATAGATAGCAAGCGGAAGTCGGCCCTTAACCCATTCACTGCTAGAGAAAAATGTGGTTGAATACCACAGCCCGTGAAGGGGATAAATGGGCATTACTCATTTGAGGCACCCCCTCCAGCTAAAAATGAAAATGCAACAATGCAAAGCGTAATTGTACATTGTTTCATATATTCAAGCTAGGAGCGGGATATACTCCAAATATTTCCTGGTGAGGATCGTAATTGTAACACTGGAGGCAATCTTGGTTGCAGTACAAGCAGCAGCAGTGATAAACATCAAGCGGCAGCTGCCGCAAACGACCAAGGTCTGAGTATAATACAATACCAACACAGAGGAGAGAAAGGTAACCGTGCACAAAGGGACACCACACATGTGACAATCTACAAACAGTACAGTGCAAAATCGGACCTCATCCAAAAGAGGAGGGAGGCAAAGCACACACTTGATAGGAAAGTTAATATGACACCATCAGGTTGGCAATTCCTTTAGTTCTTCATTGGGAGCAGTCAGACAAATGTTTTAACTTCAGCCTTTACCCCCTGTAGCCAGGACTGGTTCTTGGCTACCAGTCTGCCCTCCCTGGCAGTAAGCCCTGGTAAGAGCAGGCCTGCCCGTACTTATCGTAGGGTTTCCCCACTCCCAGCAGTGCCCTTGAGTGACAGGGGAGGAGGTGGAACCAGGCCTGGGTTCTCCCAATCCTGGGTCAGCCCTGGTGCCCTCCTCCTGGCTGTACTTAAGGGGATTGATGCACAAATGTAGTCAGTGCCTCTCGCCACTTGAGAGAGGCAGGTCACACACAGGTTGCCTGAATACTTGCCGTTCCTGTTCCTCTTCCCCTTTGGGGAGAGTGTGCACCTTTCCCCTGATCCTGATAGGGGATCAGGGAAGTGCAAGGACTGCTGTGGGGGCCCTTGACCTGTAGTGCAGGTCCAGGACCATCCTACAGCTGGATACAACACCAGAGACTGCATAGGGCAAAGGCTTGCTTTGACTGCATTGAGCTGAACAGAGGGGATTGTGTTCTACCATAGGAGATCGACTCCATACAGCTGGAGCCTGCTGCAGACGGAGGCGCTGTACCACTAGAGATCTATGTCGGGTATGTACCCCAGAAGCCTGTCCTGTGTCCCCACAAACATCGGCGGACGACTCAGCCCTCCTGCTTACCAACAGATAGCATGCACCAAACATGCTGTAATGGCAGAATCTCCCATAGGGTGGGGAAACACCGTTACACCCCTTTACCAGAGCTACTGCCTACTTTCTTGGGCCCTGTATACTGTATGTGAGTGCACGTGTCTTAGCAGTATCATTCGTCATTGCCCACTATTATGAAAACTATTTAAAGTATTTAATTGATACATCTATAACTTTCAGATGCTACCAAAGGTTTGTATTCAGCAAGGTGACTTTAAGAAGACAAATTATTCATTCAAATACTATGGCCAAATCTCACTTTATAGAATAAGGACATAAAATAATACAGTGCAGGGTGATGCTCCTTCAGCCATAGAATTGGTTAAATCGGTAGGGGCACTGCATAAGCAAGCTCCAGCCTGACGGCAATACGGCCACATTATATACATTTAAATGAGGGGGGTAGTTGGGCGATAACAATGTATACAGAGAGGGGCAGTGGCTACTCTCACTATAAACTGTCCTAAATCACCCTGGCCCCTTAATTGTTGTACCTCTCTTCGCTGTTAGACTTATCTGCATGCATCTGATTTGAGCAGCTGCCATGCACAGCTCTGCCCTATTTTAAAGTGGCTAGACTTCTCACAGAGGCACGCTTTTATTTTAAGGAACATTAGCTGCAGTATGGGAAGTTACAAGCATATAAGCACAAACTCCGCCTAATGCAATAAAGCTGAGCCATGAAACAATAAAAAGAGATGATACTGTGGTTAGAAATGTCATTTGTATTCACCAGACCAAATTGAATCAAATCTCTGTCACAAGAGAGTCTGGTGGAA
The DNA here is from genome assembly GCF_040206685.1 of Ascaphus truei. Taxonomy (NCBI): domain Eukaryota; kingdom Metazoa; phylum Chordata; class Amphibia; order Anura; family Ascaphidae; genus Ascaphus; species Ascaphus truei. The sequence continues at coordinate 47,238,595 of NC_134490.1, read as the reverse complement.
CAAGCTGATTATTTGTACAAGGAAAGACAGCAAGATACATATATATTTACATACATAAATAAGTGGCCAGATTATCAAATCAAATCGAAATAAATGTTTTTTTTATTGGTTACATGAATCAGCCAATCCACATACCATGGGGTCTGGGACAGGAGGCAGCTGGGGGCTGGAGGAACTTTTACTGTGTTATCTGCATACAATCGATTGGTTGAAACCGTGAAGTTTTATTTACCTCTTTTAAGTGATGATATAAAGAATTGCTTTCACCGAGGGCATCCTTTGGGCATGGAGGCTAGTCATATTACTAAGGTTATTGTAATGTAACTGTAGCCCCCTGTAAACAGAACAGGCTATACTGCTGCGGCCGAGTTTATTCGAGCATTTGCCCGGTCTCGGCCGCAGCAGTAACCTGGCGCGCGCCGGAGGGTGCCCGGCGCGCGCCGAAGCCGCGGAGGAGCGTCCTCCGATCGGGGCTTTCTCCCTCCGCTCGCCGGGTCCGCCGGGTCCCCCGGAACCCCCTGCCGCCGTCCCCAACATCGCGGGACACCAGGGCTCCCTCGGGGAGCCCTGGACGCGCGTGCAGGGGGCGCAGGTTCCCTATGACGCGTGACCGCGTGTCGGTGACGCGTGACCGCGCGGCACGCCGAGGGAGTGGGGCTAGCAAGCCGGGACATGTCCCGGCTTGTGGTACTAGCCCTACTCAAATTAAACGTGTCGCCAGTGTATATCTTTCTCCTACTGTGGTAAGTCCTTTTAAGGGCAGGCGCCAGTAGTAATCATGGGTTTTCCCCCTTCACGCCCTGCCCTGAGTGATAGATGCAGGCCCTTGACTCTGCTGCAGGCATGAGACAGAGGGGAGGTCCTGCTGACATCATGAGGGGTGGGGCTGACTCTATTTAGTAGCCAGTTCCTGTGAGGACGTGGGCTTGTTATGTGGGAGTTGGAGGAGAGAAGTTCTGCCCTGGGACCAGAAGAGAGAGGCTACGGTCCTAGGAGTTTGGAGAGTGAGCAGAGCTAGAGTGGACCAATGCCCCTCACCCTACTGAGGGGCTGAGGGGGAGAATCTACCCCCCACCCAGAGGATACCCACTGAGGTGGGCATTGGGGGGTATTGAGGCCCCCACAGACCATCCTTTAGGAGTACAGTCTGGAGGAGAGGAGAGGAGGAGGAGGTCTGGTGTACCTTTGGAGTGCCTTGGCATATGACCTGTCATGTACTACTGCTGCTGTATGCCAAATAAAAGACAATAAAGACACTGCTGATTTTACATAAGACTGTGTGATTCTGGAGCATTCACCCTGGGACCAGGGTTGTTCTTCTATAAGGGTCCTACCCCACATCCCTGGGAAGTTATAGAAGATGGAGGCGCTGCATCACTAAGAGAATGGAGGCAACTACCCCAGAAGCCTGGTCCTGTGTCCCCAACATCACCGCGGGAAGCTCAGGCCCTCCTGTTACCGGCAGGTACGCACCACCAAAGCACATGTAGCCAGCCCTCACTACACCCTAGGTATGCTATCTGTGTCTGGGGGGGGGGGATATGGGTTACATAACTATAATATTTTAATATAGTGTCTAATGTAGAGGACAGCTGGGAGTTTACCCCCAGAGGGCTGGAATACCCTTGGCATCAGAGTCCCGCAACGTTTTGGAACCAGGTCCATGTGATCATTGAAATGGGAGGAGAAGTCTTCCTCTTCTGATCATGTCCATAGCGCCCAAAGTCAAGGATTTATTCCGTTGCTTTAACTCTACATATAGCTATACTCTTCTGGCCATGTAAGTACCTATCGCGGTGCTGTTTCCAGAATTGCCCTAGTGCATTAATGGGGGGTTGAGGACAAAGCAGAGGCTTTGTGGCTTTTACAAATCCCACTAGTTAGAGCCTCTAGTTCCGAGTAAGAGGCTGATTGCACTAAGTCTATTGTTACCTAGGAAGTTGGAGCTCCATAGCTGAACCATGAGACCCTGTGTGGTACAGTAAGATTGGGTCCCTCCAGACTCCTATTCTGAATAGTGTACAGCACTACATAGACATTTCTAAACATGAGACATAATTGACTTTAATGGGTCTTTTCCTGTGATAGCACGTCATCTGTGCTTATCATACCTTTCAGAATAAGGGCCATAGCCTGCCTCTAACTTCTAAATCAGTGCATTCAACTATCAACTGCAATAAATTGCACCTTTTAGTGTGTATATAAATCAAAGCTGAAATCCTGCGGTACGGAGCACTCTCCATAAACTTCCATCCAGCCTGAGTTGCTCTTTTCCCTTGTAGACTGTAAAGTAAAATTAACAGTAAGCGAGAGACACATTTCTCTTGGTTCTTTTGGTCATATGTCTGCTACTTTTTTGCCTTCATTGCAAAAGATGCCACATAATTATCTTGATTGGTGGCCAAAGAACTTGTAATTAGTTCCATGGGGAGTTAAAAATAGCAATAAGATGTCGTGTGACAAACAGGGTCGTTTATTTAGCACCTCTCATACATGGAAACATCTCTGTCATTTGCAATCTTTTAAGGCAGGCTACACACATTTTAAAGATTGGCCTTAAAATGTTAACACATCTTTATCTAAATCTATATGCTACACAAAATGGAATCTGATATACCATGCTTCAGATATTGTTAATTTTTGTACTGGAGCCAGGAGGCAGCCATTTTGGGATGGTGTTGTCAGAGAGGCTGACATACATTGAGATCCTTATGGCTTCCATTTCTACAGAAGTGCTAAATCTGACCGCACTGACGCAATGGTATGTGATTATATATGGGAAGCAGAAGCACAATCAGTCTTCAGGTGATATATACGTTTCTTGCAGTTTTGAATAATAAAGTCAAGAAATGCCAACTAAAAAAAACCCTTACTTTTCTTTGTCTTGTATCATCAGTTTTTATTTTAGTACGTAAGTAAAATGTGTTTTGGAAATATCAATGGTTTAGGGACAGTTAATTACCGTCGTGTCTCATTCACAACAAAAAGCTTTCCGGTATATTTTAGCGTTTCATTCATTTCATGGCACTGAGAATTTCAGGGCACATACTCTGAATATTCAAGCAGGCCCCATTCCAAACTGGATTATATCCATAGGAATGTCAACTCATGCATATGGAGCAGGATTATGAAGGTGTCGGAGTGATGTGTCTTATTATATCGAACAATAGAAATGCATATCTTAGCATCAACGGTCATGCTGTGCCAGGCATTTGGCTTATCACCCTGCTCAATGCATTCCAGGATTTGAGGATCTGATGGGAAAAAAAGAACCCTATGAGATTACAGTGGGCAAAAAAGTGAAGAATCCTCCCCCCCCCCCATCCAAAACACAATGTAGAGGAAAGGAATATAATACTCAAAAGACTTTAATCTGTCTGAGAAAGGGTAATAAACCAGTTCCATTCTCTCAAACATCTTACTGCGTATGTATAGCATGTACCTTATCCATAAGGGAATTACATAGTTACTGTATGGATCACTAGAAGAAGATTGTAAGATATTCAGCAAATTGACATGATTGAGTTACACTTTATTTTAAAAAAAATAGATTCAGCACAGGGACACTTAGAAACGTAAAGTTTTGTTTTGCATGAGGGATATTTATCTAGAGCTTTTATAAAAGTTTTCTCATAGGATGGAAAGTGTGGGTGACTGCATGTCTCTATAATAAATCAACCATTGGGACGTAACTTAATCTGGATTGTGCCAATTTGCTGAAGTACCCCATTTTAAATCACAAGACAGTATAAGCACGCCTCCTCTATGGTCTCACCGCCAGAGAATGGGATAGAAACATATTGGGGATAGGTTTGTAATAATACCCTTTACTTTTCCACTACTGTGAGCAGTAGATTTGGGGAAAACAACAAAATAATGACTTACAGTCACAGTACTTTTATTATGAGGCAGGTACTATCCTAGAAAGCAATCTTGCAGAGACAAATATAACAGTAATTGGTGCAGGCAAAAGCAAGTCTGCTACCCTGTCTGTTTGTCCTGTCTTCGTGACTCATAGCCAAGTCAAGCTAAGATTGGGACAAAAGGTGAGCGTGACTCAAATTCGTGTATCCTTACAAGTATAGAAACAAGAGCTACCAGACAGTGTGTGAGAGGCACAATCTCTGCAGAGTCTAACAGGCAAGAATCTCAAACATCACTGAGTGAAGCATGTTAATCTCTTCTCTGCCAGAGGCTGGCAGAAAATAGCCAATAGCAAAGGGATTAAAGGGGTCACCCCACCCTATCATTTTTTTTTTTTTACCTTTCTATCAATAAAGGAGTCTCAAGAATAGGATAACATTTCAGCTTCACTGGAGCATATAACTGTCTCAATGGGGGGGAAATAATTCCACAGCGACAGACCAGACCAGAAGTACAGTGTCAGACATGCAATTGGCATAGGATAAAATATATATATATTTTTAAGTTTATCTTTTTTAAATACATTTTCTAAGTTGTACCAGTCTCTGACTCAGCTTGATAAAGTGCATTGGCTTTTCAATTGGCAAATCATCATGTTATCGTTTATTGACCAGTCTCTAGTCCAGTGTTTTTCAACCAGGCTTCCTAGGAAGCCTTGGGTTCCCCAGGCGTACCGAAAGGGTTCCCTGTAAGTGTAATTTTCATGTAATTTTTAAATTGTACCAAATACAGAAGAATTTACAATGCATCTGATCTCAGACGCGCTATTAGAGAGGGTTGGGGTCCCTTACAATGCATCTGATCTCAGACATACCATTAGAGAGAGTTGGGGTTCCTTACAATGCATCTGATCTCAGACGCGCTATTAAAGAGGGTTGGGGTTCCTTACAATGCATCTGATCTCAGACATGCTAATAAAGAGGGTTGGGGATCCTTACAATGCATCTGATCTCAGACATGCTATTAGAGGGGGTTGGGGTTCCTTACAATGCATCTGCTCTCAGACACGCTTTTTAAGAGGGTTGGGATTCCTTACAATGCATCTGATCTCAGACATGCTATTAGAGAGGGTTGGGGTTCCTTACAATGCATCTGATCTCAGACACGCTATTAGAGAGGGTTGAGGTTCCTTACAATGCATCTGATCTCAGACATGCTATTAGAGAGGGTTGGGGTTCCTTACAATGCATATTATCTCAGACAAGCTATTAGAAGGGAGGGGTTGGGGTTCCTTACAAAGCATCTGATCTCAGACACGCTTTTAGAGATTGTTGGGGTTCCTTACAATGCATCTGATCTCCGACACGCTATTAGAGGGGGTTGGGTTCCTTACAATGCATCTGATCTCAGATGCGTTATTAGAGAGGGTTGGGGTTCCTTATGTAGCGCACTTTCCCCCACCCCCTGGGAGATATGGCGGCTACGGTGTGTGTGGTGCGTTACCTGTGGCTCACAGGAGGCATGAACCTCCGCTGCTGGGAGTCTGGGGTGTACCTGATCCATCGGTGACAGAGCCTCCACCTGCTGGATTCTAACTGGGTGGGATAACCATGTGCAGGGCAATACAATAAAAGCACACCCGTATAACAGGTTTACTAAACACATAGAACAATAAGAACACTACAGAACAGTCAGGCCTCGCAGGGCCATAACCCCTCGCCGTGCCTCCCCAACACTGTGTAGGGTTTACCCCACTGTACTGAGGTGCCCCATGGCACCCAACCACCCTGGTGTCCACAGAGTCAAACACCCACCAAAGTGTGTCAGACAACGCTGCCCCACTAGCCCGTGTAGTGTTGCTGCTCTTTATTAGGTGAGGTACCTGCCTGGTGCGTCCACACCCGGGCGTGCAGATGATGAAGATGGGATTCACGGATCCAGTGATGTTACCTGCGAAGCCTCCACCTCTACGTTGGGTAGTGTCCCGCGCGGACCATGCAGAGTGTCCTTTAGCTGTAGGTGGTGGTCTGGTCCCAGACCACTGGATGCCAGGATGCAGCCAAGTCCTTTCTGTGTCCCTCACCTTATGCTACAGGGGCAGTGTCCGTTCTCATGGGCCTGTCCCTGCTGCAACCACAAGCTGAGCAGAGTCGGGGCCTAGCTGTGGCCTAACAGGGGGTCTCTGGCCTAGTGCAGATGCCACAGACACCTGCACATACAACCTACCCTAACCTTGTCCCAGCTCCTACTGGCGTGGCTTCTAGCGTGCGCAATGTATCAATATGTGGAGCAGGAGATCCTCACAGCCCTATTGGCCTATCTGCGGCACCTGATCCTTTGCCCCTGTTCATTATGGGGCTTGCAGTCCCACAGAGTACCTTCCCTGCACTGGCCGTTTCGCACGCCTAGCACTGCGCATGCGCGGCATCTCGCGCATGCGCTATCATGCCAAAGATGGCAGCGCCCTGCTAGGGAAGCCACCGATAGCCTCCGGCAACCGTGTCGCCTGCCGCAACCTCCCTGTTCCCTCCGGTACTCTCCGCACGCCACCGCTACTCTCCGCACGCCACAGCTACTCTCCCCACATCTCCCCACACCTCCGCTGACAGACACAGCTGCAGCCAGAGGTAGGGGACAGACGGGGGACCAGGGGTACCCAGGCTATACATACAATGCATCTGATCTCAGACGCGCTATTAGAGAGAGTTGGGGTTCCTTACAATGCATCTGACCTAGAACACACTATTAGAGAGGGTTGGGGTTCCTTACAATGCATCTGATCACAGACGCCCTATTAGAGAGAGTTGGGATTCCTCTGAATTTCACATAGGGTTCCTCAAACAAAAAAAGGTTGGAAACCACTGCTCCAACGGCGCATTACCATGATGTCAGAACACCTGAGCCAAGGTAAGGAGGTGGGGAGCGAGGAGGGGGGGAGAGGTGGCAAGGGGGCGCAGGGGAAAAAATTGCGCAGCCCTGCTCTAGTCTAAGCTATAGTTCCTTATCTAATTTAGGGGTTCTGTATCTTGGATGTCATGGCCCAGGGGTGGCAAACTCCAATCCTGTCCAGCCACCAATAAGTCACGTTTTCAGGATATCCCTGCTTCAACACAGGCGGTGCAGTCAAAGACCGATTCACTGATTGAGCAACCTGTGCTGAAGCAGGGATATCCTGCAAACTTGACCTGTTAGTGACCCTTGAGGACTGGACTTGGCCTCCCCTGTTATCGACTATAGCATCCTCTGACATTAAAAGGGGTTAACTGTTAACCTTGTAGAATGTACAATGAGAGCCCAGAGTACACTGAAAACTCTGCACTGATATAATTGTTTCAAATTGTTTAAAGTAACAAAGAACTAGAAGCAATTCCCAAGATGCTAATCAATAATTAATTTGATAACTAATGAATTATTCAGAGTTATTGTAGGCACTGTCTACTCTGCTTCTTTGTAGTTACTTGGTGTACTTTGTAAGGATTGCAGCATGATCACTGACCCCCCTTTTCTTAAAAGGGCATTCAATCTTCGCTGAAACCAAAATTAATTCTTCTAGTAAAATCCTTCATTATCTTCCATGTGTCTCATCGTTTCTTCAAATAATTGTCACAACACGGTTAGGGTGAGGTATAACAGTGACAAAAGCCCAAATGAGTATCTGTGTGTCCTCCACCTGTCCCCTGCCTCATTCACCCCAATTACACGTCATACAGTGGTTAAATGGCAGACGAGGATTCTGGGTAAAGGGCATGCAAACGAATACATTTAGCATGCCATGTTTTAGCTTTTTATATATCCATTCTAAACATGGAGTGTTTACCTAGAACTGGTATCTGCTCTGTTATGTCTCTGGGTTTATTCCTGCTCGGTAGTACCTTATTGGCACTATTACACTTTATTGAATAAGTCCCTGTGTGTGCTCATTTGCACGATACTATTAAGGAGGAAACACGCAAACACTCTCCTGGGTTAAATAAAGGAAAACGTCTTTATAGTGTAAAATTATAGTAAATTAAGATGTCAAATTAGCCTTATTTTCATTAACCAGTCCTGCTATCCTACCTATCTGTATCTATTATAAACCTCTTCTGGTGCTATTAGTTTAATGAAAAAGAAGATGACGTGGAGGGACTTAGGTGAAAGAGAGGCGTTAAAAGGCTTTCCATGTCACATATCATGGTGGAAACCCCTCCTAGGAATAAGGATTTAAAGCAGAGACTTTGTAAATGTAAATGAAACAATTACAGCTCGACCCCGTTATAACGCGATCCGTTACAACGCGAATCCGCTTATAGCGCGATGCAAGCGTGGCTCCCAATTTTCATATTTATGAATACTTTACAACACGATTATTGGCATCTTACATACTTTATTGTACAATACATACAATTGTACATTATTTCTAACGCGATCGGCTTATAGCGCGATGTGATTCTATGGATCCCAAGCACAGCGTTATAAGGGGGTTGAATTGTATTGTGTTCTTACAAAAGTGGGTTGAGAGCAAAAACTGATTTATCTTTGGTTTTGTCTAAAATAATAAAAAGTAAAGGGGGTTTTCTTTGCCAGGACGGTGGGTAACGACCACTTTTACTTCTCAGAGATGCCAGCAACGCACATTGGTTTTATTCTTGTGCTTGTTAGGATATACTGTTAGGATATACTGTTACTGTTAGTGCTGTGTTAGGATATACTGCAGGTAATAGCATGCCAGCGTTACTCAATCCTATCACAAGTCGGTGACATTCTGAAATATACGGCAGACATATCCAAAACTCACTGATTTCTTTGAGTCTTAGGGGCACATGCATCGAGTACCGGTACGGGTTGACTTGAATGGGAGTTAACGTGGTAAAAGGGGCAATAAACCGTACCGGCACTCGATGCCATGTGCTCCCTGGTGATTTCAGTAATTGTCAGTCATTTCTAACACTCTCATAGACTGGTCAGGTGTTTCTAATGAAGAGATCTCACTGATATGGGTCCCTGCATTATGGTATCTTATATAATCCTGCCACTAAGATTAATGACACAGGACACACCTGGTGCTGAAATATCCAAAGCACCACTATACTGTATGCCAATTGTTATGGGTGGGCACTGTCACTTGTGTTTTGGTTTTGCCAAAACTCTATTTTTTTGGTTTTGGATTTTCACCAAATGATGGGGAAAAAAATTAAATACAGTAGTACAGTAATGCAGGAAAATGCTTTAAAAGGTACAGTATAAAATCACATAAAACAATCATTAAAACTGATATACTATAACTGAAAATATGTAAAAGATATGGCAGGCAACACCTGGAAATGGGCACCTGGCATGGTGTTCTGGCCTTAGTTTTGGATTTGATTCTAAACAACTTTGGGGTTTTGGTTTTGTATTTGGTTTTGGAATATAAGATTCTGGTAGGTTCTGATTTCACACTCCCTCGGTTTTTCCCATCTGTAGTAAAATAATAATATGGGTGGAGTTACCCATATTAAATATAGATAACACTAGAAAACCTATAAATACTCAAATACATGGGAGGTGAAAGACAGGAGTAGATAAGAAAACAATAGAATCGACTGGCAAAAACCTTAATGCATGCTTGTTAATGCAAGAAGCCGGGCAGATAAAATAGGGGAGCTTGAAATAATATCTAGAAAGAAGAAATAATAAATAATAATGGCATTTCAGAAACATAGTGGGATGGATATGTGGAGACTGTGAAGTAATGCACAGAAATAAAAGTTTGGTAGGGATCTGCTATAAACCACCAAATATTTGTCAAATAGAGCAAACCAAACTATTATTGCAAAAAAAAAAAGGCAGCAAAACTAGATCATGTTTTAATTATTCGTGATTTTAATTATCTGGACAGCAATGAGATTAGCAGTTAAACTAAAGGAAACAGGGTTGGGTGTTTGCTAAAAGACAATTACATGGCCTAAATTATTGAGTAACTAACTAGGAAAGGGTCATTACTAGACAAACAATGTAGAAGTAATAACAACTATTCAAGTCAGGGAACATTTGGGAAACAGTGATCAGAACATGGTCTCATCTGAAATAATTGATCAAAAACCATAATATATAGCAGTGGTGCGCAAACTTTTCCCCGTGCATACCCCCTGCCTGCTCTCTCGGCGCCTCGCACCCGCCCCCTGCTCGACCCCGGCGTCAAATAACGCGTGGGGTCATGTGATGTCACATCGCCATGGTAACGTATCATCACGTGACCCCGCGGCGTCATTTGACGCCAGGTTACCAGGACGACGCATTGCGGGAAGGTAAGTGTATTATAGAGGCTTCGCGCGGTCCCCCGGCATTTCATGTAAATGTCTGGGGGGAGAGCGCGGGACCTCTATAATTGCCGCGCCCCCCTCCCAGAAAATCCAGCGCCCCCCAGTTTGTGCACCGCTGTTATATAGGATCAACAAAAACTCTCAATTTTAGAAGGGCAGATTTTAGTCAAGTAAGTAAGAATCTACAAGGAAAATTTAGGATGAAGTTTTTGCAAGAAACAATGTGGAAGATAAATGGGCAATATTTAAAACATTGTTAGAAAAGCACACTCATCAACATATGCCCTTGCGTAATAAATATAAAGGAAACAAGTCTAAACCAATGTGACTACCTTAACAGGCCGGGGAAGAAATGGAAGGGAAGAGGCAGGCATTTAGGTTCTTAAAGTTAGAAGGGAAGGAGGGATCGTATCACAATTATAAGGAATGTAACCAGTGTCGGATTTAAAAAAAATGCCGCCCTTAGGCTTACCTGTTGCCGCTCTCTTCCTTCAGTGCTGCGCCATCCCGTTGCCATGGCAGTGTGATGCCGTGTGATGTCACATTGCTGGTCACGCATGTGCGATCGGCACTTGACAGCCATGTGCGTATTTGCAATCGCGGCCGGCAAGCGCCAATCGCACATGCCTCTCCCAAATTATGCCGCCTCAAAATTTTGCTGCCCTGGGCCTGAACCTATCGGGCTTAAAGGGAAATCCGCCACTGAATGTAACAAAAGTTACAAAAGGACAATCAAATTAGCAAAATATGAAAATGAAAACGTTTTGCAAGTACCCTTATAACAAAAAGATTAGAAAAGAGAATATACAACCCTTTCGGTGTGTGGGACGGGCAGGCACATTGTTACAGATAAAAAGAGGCAGATGTATTAAACAAATTCCTTACCAGACTGTTACCTTTAACATTCAAGGACTCCATTTCCATAGGCTCAGTACCACACAATTGCCATAAAGCAGATGTGGTTCCTATATTTATAAAGGGAGATAGATCACAGCACGGAATTACAGACTTCGCGACGGCTGTCTTTAGAGCGCGCTACCGCGCGGGCCCATCAGAGCTCAAAAGCGTGAGAAATATGAGGAGACAAAATGAACTGATTTCTCGTGCGACGGCCGGGTCACGTGAGCGGTTTGCCCAGTGAGGGCGAACCAGCTCCGTGACGTCACAGCTACGCCCCCTGTCACGCCTCCCTGTCAGGTCTACCCAGGCCGCGTCACGCGCACGGTAGCATGCACTCTCACACCATGGACGCGGCCTAAGACGGACATCAATAGTGGGGATGCTTCTTAAGGGATAATATTCAGAAATACGTATTGGATAACAAAATTATTAGTGTTATATTAGTAATAGTCAGCATGGATAGGCTGTCAAACTAACCTCATTAGCTACATTGAGGCGAGAAATAGGAATTTAGACCAGGGCAATGCAGTTGATTTTGCCAATGCTTTTTAACTTATTAAAGCTACAGTTCAAGCTCCCGTTTTTTAAAAAAAATTTTTTTTTTAACTTCAATAGTTGCATGTGGGCAAACTCTACTTACCTAAAAAAACGCATAGCTGCCGGTCAATTCGTTCTCCGTCTATTGATCGGCAAAGTTTGGCGACATCTTTAAATATGGGGAATGTAAATCGTTGCTATAGGAACAAGCATGCTTGTTAAAATAGAATACAAGAAAATTGGTCTTTCAAAGTTTTTTTTTTTAAAACAGAAAATGCTAAAAGTATTTTTTCTTACTACAGAACTGATTTATTAAAAAAACCACACATGCAGGATATTGCATGAACTGCAGCTTTAATGTCCTTGAGGTTGTTATAGAGAGCAAAGTTTCAATTTTTGGACAAAATTATGTAAGGTAGGACATAATCAGAGCAGGGTGTAATTTATCTACAGAAGGCCTTGGATAAACTGGAAACTTGGCAGGTAAATGGCTGATGAAGTTTAATACAGATAAATGTGAGGTTATGTATTTGGTAAGCAAGAATGAACAAGCTATATACAAATTAAATGGGGATACATTGACAAATTAAATGGGGCACCACTCCATAAAAAATAAACATTATTGAACTTGACTAAATGCAAAGGAGCCACTAAATTAATAAAGGGAATGGAATGTCTGATGGCAGATACAATAGATATATTTAAGAAAAGGGTAGATGTCTTTTTAGAAAGAAGAGGTATATAGGGATATACCAAATACAGTAAACATGGGAAGGATGTTGACCCAGGGAGAAATCTCATTCCATTACTGGAGTCAGGAAGGAAATTTATTTTTCCCCTATGATATAATTGTCAAATGTTTCACTGGTGGTTTATTTTTTATTTTTTGCTTTCCTCTGGATCAATATAAATACAAATATGGGAAGAGTATCTCAGTCGACTGAATTTAACATTGGTGAAACTCGATGGACAAATGTCTTTTTTCAACCTCATCCACTATGCATTTCCAGTCATCAAATTTGCAGATATTTTACAGTTGACTTTTAACACTGAGAGCGATTCCTGCAGAAACCGTAATTAAAGACGCTGCTTTCTCAGTCTCATATTTTATATATTTTTTTCTTCACAAAGGTCAAGATTTACAAAGCAGTGCTAAGCCTTAGCGTTCCTTTAGACATGGTCCTTTAGATGGACTACAGAGCTGTCCACCTGCAAGGATCACAAAAATAAAAATAGTCCACTGCACCATTGTAGCAAAAAGTGAAAAAACATACATTTAATTTATCAATCAGACATCTGGAAACATAGTAGCCAACAGCAACATTTCGAATCGCAATGATCCTTTCTCAAGCCAAGGACCAAAAGCATTCAGATATGGGTGTCTGTAACCCAAAAAAGCCATGTTGATAAGAAAGTAATGATTTTTATCAGTGAGACATTTACATCTCTGGCACTGCTGCTAAATACACATAGCAGGCTGGCTCCAAGTTAGTGAGACTCACTCACTCAGTCCCAGTAATGAAGAGGACGAGGTCGTAGGCTCCTTAAGGGCTGCGACGTCCTGATGGGTGTGAGCTGGGAGGTCAACTGACCCCCCTCCCCCATGGAGTGGGGAAGGCTGCTTATCCCCTCCCATTTAGGGGGGGGGGGGTGAGTGAGGGTATAAAGAGTGGGTCCTCAGAGGGAGATGCAGATTTTTTCCCTTACCTTACAGGAGTTTTGCTGCAGATCTGCATTTTTTCCAGACCATAGTGAAAGGCCTTGTGGACTGCAGCAGCTCCCCACTGTACGAAGACCCGCCGACCTCTGCCAGCCTCACCCACGAGCCTCAGCATCCTGATGATGCCGCTGCTGCTGCACCTGAGGATCAGCTAAGGGTCCCTACCCAGCGCAGATCCCAGCACCGAGATGCAGGTAGAAACCCCCATGCCTCATCCCCTAGCCCAGCCTGCTCCCCCTGCCAAGCGCAGGCGCCTCTCGGTAGCCCCAGCACACACCCGCCCCTACCCCTGCTTCCTCCTATTGTCCCAGGATCTCCCCCACATGCCTCCCTTCTCCCGGCTGCTGCCCCCGTCAAGTCCTGCTGCCCGCTCCCAGCTCCCCCTGCTCCCCCCCAACACGCTCCCCCACAACACGCTCCCCCACATGCTCCCCCCCCCACACGTTCCCCCCCACACACACGCTCCCAACGTGGGATGGAGGGGGAGGACAAGCTCCTCGTGCGGCCCGCATCCACCCCCCGGCCTCCCGCTCCCAACCAACATGGGACGGAGGGGGAAGTACCAGCTCCTCCTGCGGCCTGCTTCCCCCCCGCTTCCCCCGCGGCCAGCTTCCCGCACTTCCCCCGAGCCCACCTCCCGTGCCCCCCCCCCCCGTGATCCCCGAGCCCACCTCCCGTCCCGGGCAGCTGTCGTGGGGATATCGGGGGCAGGAGAGGAAAGCGTCCGGCAGCAAGCTGCACCCACCCAGTCAAGGTAAGTCACCCCACCCAGTCACTGTCACCCACTGTCACTCGCTGTCACCCACCCAGTCACTGTCACCAAGTCACTCACCCACCCAGTCACTGTCACCCAGTCACTGTCTCCCATCCACCCAGTCACTGTCTCCCATCCACCCAGTCACTGTCACCCAGTCACTGTCTCCCACCCACCCTGTCACTGTCACCCAGTCACTGTTTCCCACCCACCCAGTCACTGTCACCCAGTCACTATCTCCCACCCAGTCACTGTCACCCAGTCACTGTCACTGTCACCCAGTCACTGTCACTGTCACCCAGTCACTGTCTCCCACCCACCCAGTCGCTGTCTCCCACCCACCCAGTCGCTGTCTCCCACCCAGTCACTGTCTCCTCCCACTCAGTCACTGTCTCCCTCCCACCCACCGTCTCCCACCCACCCAGTCACTCTCACCCACCCACCCGAGACACTGTCACCCACCCACCTGAGTCACTGTCAAACCTGAGTCACTGTCTCCCAAGTCACTGTCTCCCTCCCACCCGAGTCACTGTCTCCCACCGAGTCACTGTCTCCCACCCACCCACCGTCTAGTGTCACTGTCTCCCATCCACCCACCCAGTCACTGTCAATCCCACGAACCCACCCACCGTCATTCACCCACCCACCCACATTCAACATTTACCCACCAACCATCATTCACCCATCCACCCACTGTCATTCACCCACCCACCCACCCACCCACTGTCATTCACCCACCCACCCACCGTCATTCACCCATCCACCCACTGTCATTCACCCACCCACTGTTATTCACCCACCCACTGTCATTCACCCACCCACTGTCATTCACCCACCCACTGTCATTCACCCATCCACCCACTGTCATTCACCCATCCACCCACTGTCATTCACCCATCCACCCACTGTCATTCACCCACCCACTGTCATTCACCCACCCACCCACTGTCATTCACCCACCCACCCACCCACTGTCATTCACCCTACCATCATTCACCCACTCACCCACTGTCATTCATACTGTCATTCATTCATCCACCCACCCACTGTCATTTTCCCACCCACCCACTGTCATTCAACTGTCATTCACACACCCACCAACCCACTGTCATTCACCAACCCACCAACCCACTGTCATTCAAACTGTCATTCACCCACCCACCCACTGTCATTCAACTGTCATTCAAAACACCCACCCACCCACCAATCCACTGTCATTCACCCAAATGTCATTCACCCACCCACCCACTGTCATTCACCCAACACTGTCATTCAACCCAACCCACTGTCATTCAAACCCACTGTCATTCAACCCACCCAATGTCATTCACCCACCCACCCACTGTCATTCACCCACCCAAACTGTCATTCACCCACCCACTGTCATTCACCCACTTACCCACCCACTGTCATTCAAACTGTCATTCACCCACTGTCATTCAAACTGTCATTCACCCACTGTCATTCAAACTGTCATTCACCCACTGTCATTCAAACTGTCATTCACCCACTGTCATTCACCCACTCACCCACCCATGCAGGCAGTTACATGTCTTTTGTTGAAATTATAAAAATAAACAGGTTGCATTGTAATGTTTTTTTCTGCTTCACAATAAGAAAACAGTTAAGTTAAAGTTGCGCGCTAAAAGATATTTTTTTCGTGGTAGGTGCGCTATGGGTTGGGGGGGGGGGAGGGCGAAGGGGGGCTGCTCCTTTCATATGTCTCGGGCCCCATGATTTTATGTATTAATAAATAAAGCATGAACACACCGCTTTCCAGTAATGAATTCAGAAGCTGTACAATGTTATCCATTTTGTGTTTTAATACAGGACCCTGAGTCTAAACACTGGGGCAGGTTTGAGACGCACTTTGTGTTCAGTGTCACAAAGCGCAGTGTTACCGTGCTATATCACTGAAGAGTACAGCCTGTTTAAACATGGGGATGAAACTCTGTCTTTAGACACCGTTTGTTAAGGTCTGTGTCATATTTATTTTCTACGAACAGAAAAGGGTAGTGTCATGTTCAAGGAGATCTTACTGTCAAAAAAGAAGTGACCTTTTAGGTGTGTGAATATAAGAAGTATCTGTACTGTACCATCTCATAGCATCAATCTGAGCGCTGATTATAACACTGCGTTATCATGTGTGTTCTGTAAAGCCATACATACATACATACATACATACATACATACATACATACATACATACATACATGGTGTCAAATAACAAATATACCTACTATATGTGCAGTACATAACCATTTCTTGGTATAGCTGCCCATATAGTCTGAAAAATAATACCCTCCTATCGTGTCATCATCAGATCTGCCCAACTTTCTCAAATGCATGTGCACATATTTTACCAGTTTTTTTTTTTACAACATTGGATTCCTGGAGAACCAGTTTGCAGAACTTTTAAGGGTTAAACATTTCTCAGAAATTACAAATTTTCCACATCAATTTGCTGTTTGCCGATGAATCGCAGATCAGGCACAGTAGGCAAAGGGAATCGTCAAGTTACGTTTATTTAATGTGCTGACGGAGGAGAAGGGGTGAGCGAGGGACACGGAGCGAGGGACAGGGAGAGAGGGACGGGGAGAAAGGAATAGGGAGAGAGGGACACGGAGCAAAGGACAGGGAGAGAGGGACGGGGAGCGAGGAACGGGGAAAGAGGGACAGAGAGAGAGGGACAGGGAAAGAGGGACAGGGAGCGAGGGACGGGGAGCGAGGGACGGGGAGCGAGGGACAGGAAGAAAGGAATAGGGAGAGAGGGACAGGGAAAGAGGGACAGGGAGAGTGGGACAGGGAGAGAAGGACAGAGAGCGAAGGACAGGTAGAGAGGGAGAGGGACAGGGAGCGAGGGACGGGAAGCAAGGGACGGGGAACGAGGGACGGGGAACGAGGGACAGGGAGGGTGGAAAATGGAGGGAGGGACATGGAGCGAGGGATGGGGAGAGAGGGACAGACTGGGAGGGACATGGAGGGAAGATTTTCTTATTATTTTAGTACCCCATGACTTACTGTTTCTGGAGCTGCGGCCAAAAAAAGTGAAGGTCCGCAGCACCGGAAACAGTGTATGCCGCGGCCTTTTGGACCAGACCCCCCGCAACATTAATCCTCTGCACCGGTACCACCACGGTCATGTGACCACATTGCTTGGTGCTGAAAACAGTAAGTCTGGCTACATCTGTATGTACTCTACCTCTCCAAACACCCCTTTATACAACACGTGGAGAGATACCTGGAAACAAACCTGAACACTAGAGATGCGCAGACGTTCTGCTGAAGTTTGAGCAGCGTTTCCTCGCCAGTTTGAAAAATGAGAAAATTTGACTAAACTAAAGCGAATATTTGCAAAAATATTTGCTTATGCAAAAATGTGACCAAGCTAAAACAACACTTTGCTTAAAAGTGAAGCAAACTTAAAGTGTTCACATGGAAAAAATTAAAGTGAAGAACATGAAAAAAAACCATTGCATCAAAATATCAGCGAAATAGAGACTTAGGTGGAATTGCGGCATTCGTGCGGTTTTTAAATAACAAAAGATTCTAACAAAGTTCTGTGGGTTTGTGAAGAAATAGAAAAGTTTGTCCGAAATGTGCCCATCATCTCTTAACATGCCTGTAACAGGGACTTATCCCTGTTGAAGAAACTATCTCTAAAATTCAGCAGGGATCTGGTTAAGTGCAGTAGGCGATTAACTAGACTCCACCTGGCCAATTAAGTCTGTAAGAAAAACCTCCTTTTGGAAACAGGAGCGATTCCTTAGCTCACATTTGGGCTGATAGAAGGAGAGCAGAGAAGCCTGCACACAGACAGTGTCTTGAGCACAAATGTGTGCTGAGATCAAGACTCCCAGACACCCAGAGACCTATATTGGACACAGAGGACCCAGGAACCTGCCAGAGACTGACATGGAGGGCCACCTGCTTAAGGTACTTCCTGAGACTTTGGGGTAATAGGTTGGTAATGGGAATATCCCTCCAGTCCTGCAGAAAGGGTCTGGGGAAGTAAGTTAGCCCTTACAAAGGAATAAGGGTTTGTGATTTTGTTTTTTTGTATGTTTTGCCTGGATAAAGGAACAAGTTCAATAAAGCCAAGATATAATTTCACCCAAATCGGTCTCCATTATATGAACCTCTGCACACGTCTCTTACAATGCCATAGATACCTGGGAAGTATCATTCCATCATTTGTATATACTTTGTATCATTTGTATATACTTTGTATCATTTGTATATACGTTGTATCATTTGTATATACTCTGCATATGCAAATAAACATACTTCTCAGGTATATCTGGTGTGTCATGTGTGTTTCTCTCTCCCCCTCTCTCCTACCTATTACAGGGTCTGGATGGGAGTTAGCACAAGAAACATATTAAAATGCACATGAAATGAATGCTTAGCGAATCGCTTGCAAACTCTGACTGAGCCGCAACTTTTTTCATGAATAAAAAAGCACATATTTTCCATGGTTCTCAAACGGTATCAAAAGTTCACACATTATTATCGTTTATTTATAAAGTGCCAACATATTCCTCAGCGCGGTACAACAGGGAAATAGGGTTATATAAATGACATAAGCAGAATGACATACAAATAAGGACAGACAAGCGCAAACAGACACAGAAGGTAATGAGGGCCCTGATTCCGAGAGCTTACACTGTAGAGGGAACCAAGGCTAATGTTGAAACAAAAGGTAAAGTGGCTGCTCATTGTGGGACAGAGTCTGGTCCATCCTCGCAGCTGCTCCCCTTAAGATTTGGGGGTGTGGACGGTAGGGGGTGTTAGATAGCAGTCAGATAGCACATCTCTACTTATACAGCTACTCGCTTTCACCCTTTAGTGCTGGGTCTGCAGCACAGCCCAGTTCATCAGACAGTGAAGGAGTTAATATCCATTGCATGTATAGAATAGTCTTATTACTGTGACTGTCATAGTACAGGGTAATATACATAGTACATACACAGGGATAGACCCAATGGGACTGTTTATTACTCGCTATAAGAAAATGATAAAGCTGCATATATTATCCCCAACACAGAGGCGTCTTTTTTTTTGGGAGGGGGGTGAGGAATTGAAGGATGAGCGCATGATTTATCTGAATGACAGACAGCTGTGTATGTGCGCAGGCAGCTGTGTGCTGCAGGCAGGGTGACAGAGTCACTGAAAAGTGCTGCCAAGCTCCAGCCTGACATTTAGCCAACTGCATGTGAAATGTAACCCAAAAATAGGCAAGTGACAGCTTGCTTTAAAATGCCTGGTTTGAGCATGGCTAGCATGGTATAAACTTGGGGTGAGCAACTCCAGTCTTCAAGGGCCAGCAACAGGTCAGGTTTTCCGGATATCCTGACTCAGCACAGTTGGTGCAGTCTTTGACTGAGCCACCTGTGCTGAAGCAGGAATATCATTAAAACATGACCTGTTGGTGGCTTTTGAGGACTGGAGTTGCCTGCCCATGGCATAGAGGCACTTGGGAGTCTGGCTATCGTTAAATAATCGCCTCTTTCTGGGGCCATTCTGATCCAAACTTCTGCAGTGCCCAAAAACTGAAACTGCTGGGGGTGATGGGACTACTAACTCATTCCCTGCCATCAGAATGTAAAGCAATGGGGTTAATATTCCTAGAGGAGTTCCAGGTCATCAAAGGTGTTGACAATTATTGATTGGGCATAAAGACAGCAATTCTTAACACCTTTAGACTAGAGGAAAAGTAGGACAGTCTGCAACCCATTAAATGAGCACTAGAACTGCGTCCAAACTCACCTTTTAGTTGGACTGAAATGGTACAGATTTTTTTTAATATATAGTACTTTTTGGGGGGGAGGGGGGGTAAAAATAATTGTATAGATTTCCAAGGTTTTAGGAGAAATTATCTCATATATAAAGGAATAATGTGTTGTTCTCTAATTCCAGAAAATTGTAAGAACCTTTTAATTCCCCGGTATTTGATGGTGCAATTGTGCACAAACGTTTAAGAGAGTGCAAGCCTTATTGTCATGTTTTCTCAGGTTTTTCCATTAAAAGGTAACTTTTAGCAAACCCCCATGTCTCTGATAAAAGTACAGCTACTAGAACGCTTCGGTGATCCATTATTTTCTGCTAATGGCTCAATGTGAGTTAAAACACAAACGTTACTTTAAAAAAAAATTGAAAGAAAAAAAAGATTTGGAAATTAATTAAAAAAAATCATTTTATCATTATCAATATCAGATTGACAAAAGTTTGGAGATGCAGAGGTAGCTGCTCTCCAGAGCAGTGATGTGATATGATTTGTGATTTAATGATAAATAGAGCAGGGCTATCGGACAAACAACCAGAACTCGGCAAGTCTAGACAGTTAACCCATTCGTGTCAACACAATATTCAGACAGATATATATATATATATGTCTAGCTATGTAGAGGTATCTGTACCGTGTTAAAAGCTAACTGCACAGGGGGAGGGATAAACTTCAATCACAGGTCACATTCCAGTACGCACTGTTTTAAAGTAAAAACCCTTTTTTGGCTTCATTCATTGTAACATCGCCGGAAGAAGAGATCAGTGTATCTCGAAAGCTCGCACAAATAAATCGTTAGCCACAGAACGGTATAGTCTATTCATTATATATATATATATATACTGTATTAGACAGTAAGACATAAACATATTCACAATGCCGTCCTCCCCTTCTCTTGGGCTCCAGTGTATGCTGCTATCATAGAAAGAGATCATGATAGTAATAAGATTTAAAAATAATGTTTGTGATTGCTCAGAATAAAGGATAACATCACTGACAGGTGAGTTGATACACATGGTGCTTCCTGTAGAGAGCAGTGATACTGAGCACAGCTCCTTCTGAGTTTCACTGAATAATGCAGTGAGCAGTTACTGAGCAGCACAGCTCTCTGCAGCTACTTAATCTTACAAATAGCAGTTTTAATGGTTACAACACTTCCCCCCCCCCCACACACACACTCACATTTAATCATCCATGCCCTCTTTCACACACTCTTTCCACCTTCTCTTTCACTCACCCTCTCTTTCTCTCTCTCTACTCCAACTTTCTCTCTACTTCTTTCACTTTCTCTCCCTCCCATTTCTCCTATATTCTCATCTCACTCTCCCCCTCTTTCGCTCTCACTCACTCTCTCTCTATCCCTTAAACACTTTCTCTCTCTAAACCCCCCTCTCTCCCTCACCCCTTTCTCTCCCTCTCTAACTCCCCCTCTTTCACCCCCACCCCTCTCTCTCTCATCCTTCCCTTCCCCACCCTTTCTCATACCCTCTCCCCTCTCTCTCTCTCTCTCTCTCTCTCTCTCTCTCTCTCTCTCTTTCTCACATATCCTTCCCTCTCTATCTCAACCCCCCCCCCCCTCTCTCTCCCTCTCTATCTCAACCCCCCCCTCTCTCTCCCTCTCATACCCTCCCTCCTCCTCCTTCTCTCTCTCTCTCTCTCTCTCTCTCTCTCTCTCTCTCTCTCTCTCTCTCTCTCTCTCTCTCTCTCTCTCTCTCTCTCTCTCTCTCTCTCTCTCTCTCTCTCTCTCTCTCTCTCTCTCTCTCATACCCTTCCCCCTCTCTCATACCCTTCCCTCTCCCTCTCATACCCTTCCCTCTCCCTCTCATACCCTTCCCTCTCCCTCTCATACCCCTCCCATACCCTTCATCTCTCTCTCATACCCTTCCACCCCCCGTCTCTCTCTCTCTCTCTCTCTCTCTCTCTCACCCTTCCCTCTCCCTCTCATACCCTTCCCCCCCTCTCTCTTACCCTTCCCCCTCTCTCTTACCCTTCCCTCTCTCTCATACCCTAACCTTCCCTCTCTCTCTCATACCCTACCCTTCCCTCTCTCTCTCTCATACACTTCCCTCTCCCTCTCATACCCTTCCCTCCCCCTTCTCATACACTTCCCTCTCTCCCTCTCATACCCTTCCCTCTCTCCCTCTCATACCCTTCCCTCTCTCCCTCTTTCCCTCTCATACCCTTCCCTCTCTCCCTCTCTCCGTCTCATACCCTTCCCTCTCTCCTCAGTCAGCTCCTCCCTTGTCTGGCAGATCCATCCTACATCAAAACCCCGAGCGACACCATCAGCCCTGAAAGAAGAATTCCTTTCTGTGTGTGCACCGTCCAGCCTGTGAGCTGAGAAACTTCTATGGAGTTGGAGTGAGAGGGGATCCCAGGAAGAGCCGCTCTGAGCATGGGGGGGCCCCCGGGCACCTGGCTCCTGCTACTGATCAGCATCATGGGTGAGGGCAGGGGACAGACATCCTGCAGGTCCTGCCACCCCCATGTCAGGCTGCAGGTGGAGACAGCTAGCGGGCACAGGGTGACAGGGATGCAGGGCGATACCATAGGGGAGTGGGTGAAGGCTGCTGCTGCTGCTGAGCAGGATACGGGTGATGCTATGGGTGCTGGGGTGGGACAGGATGAGGGTGCTCATGATCAGGATATGGGTGCTGGGGTGGGTCAGGGTGAGGGTGTTGATGATCAGGATATGAGTGCTGGGGTGGGTCAGGGTGAGGGTGCTCATGATCAGGATATGGGTGCTGAAGCGGTTGAGGGTGCTACCTTTCAGTATATGGGTGCTAAAGGGGGTGAGGGTGCTACGTATCAGTATGTGGGTGCAGGGGATAATCAGAAGAAGGGTGTTAATTACCAGTTTAGTGCACAGGATATGGGTGCTGGGGGGGATGAGTATGTAGGTGCTGGCGTAAGAAATATGGGTGATCAATATGAGGGTGCTGGTGATCAGGGTGAGGATGCAAGTGACAGGTCTGTGGGTGCAGGGGGTGATCGGGGTGCTGGTCAGGATAAGGGTGCAGGTTATGGGCATATGGGTGCTGGGGAGGATCAGGATATGGGTGCTGAGGGGGATCAGGGTGCAGCCTCCCAATGTCACACACCCGACGGGCACCTTCTCCATGGAGCCCGGGTGCCGCCCGCTCCAGGCGCAGGGCGCAGCTCTCCCCAGCGCCGGGCCAGGAGGAGCGGAGGGCGCAGGGTGACCCGAGCTGAGACCGGGGACCCGGGCAGGGTGACCCGCTTTCGGGTGGAGGAGCTGAAGCTGAGCAGCAGCACATTCGCGCTGACTGGAGACTCCGCTCACAACCAAGCCATGGTGCACTGGTCCGGGCACAACAGCAGCGTGAGTACCGAGTATCACCATCCGCATCATATAGAGTGACTCTGAGTATCACCACCGCATCATATAGTGACAAAAAGTATCACCAGCCGCATCATATAGTTACTCAGAGTATCACCACGCATCATATGGAGTTACACTGAGTATAACGACCGCATCATTTAGTGACACCGAGTATCAGCACCCGCATCATATAGTGACGCCGAGTATCACCACCCGCATCATATAGTGACACCAAGTATCAGCACCAACATCATATTGTGACATTGAGTATCAACTCCAACATCATATAGTGACGCCGAGTATCACCTCCTACATCATATAAAGTGACACGAGTGTCACCACACACACCATATAGTGACGCTGAGTATCACCTTCTACGTCATATAGTGACCCTGAGTTTCAACTCCTACATCATATAGTGACGTCGGGTATCACAACTACATTAAATAGTGACGTTGAGTATCACCACCTACATCATATAGTAATCCAGAGTATCACCTCCTACATATCATATAGTGACACCGGGTATCACCTCCTACACCATATAATGTTATAGATAGAGCATCACCAGCTAAACTTGCTGCACCTATTGGACATGCTGAGTCTCATTTCATAAATATGCTGCAATGTATAGTGATATTAGTGTCACCTGATAAATATGCTGCAATGTATAATTATTCTGAGTACCACTTTCTTAAAAAGCTGCAATGTATAATTGTACTGAGTGTCACCGCACAAATATGTTGTCATGTATAATAACCCTGAGTATGACTTGAAACTTGCTGCAATATATAATGATATTTCGTATCTCTTTCTACATATACTGCATTGTATAATCATACGGAGTATAACCTGATAAACATGCTGCACTGTATAATGATGCCCAGATATCATTATAAATATACACTCCTACAGTATCACAATGATAATGAGCACGTGTATTGATGCTGAGTACTTTATCTCTACTTACAATACTTCTAAAGTATTTCTCTGATAATGAACGTACTCTCCTGTATGGCACTGGGAACATTTCTGTGTTCCAGCTGCCCTGTATAGTGATACTGAGTACTGTACCTGCTCCTCTAGTGCAGAACTGGTTAAATGAGTTGGTGTGTCCCCACCTCCGACCCAAGTAATACTCAGCTGGGCATTATACTGGGCACACGAAAAATAGGTTACCCTCTTGTTTTCCTCTTCCCATGCGGGATACTGTAGAAGAGTTTACAAGCGATTGAGCCGGTCCTATGAACACGCAATGTATTATTTGCAAAGATCCTGTAGCATGGAAACACTTGTATGTTTGGATGTATTTGTATATAATAATATATACATAAAATAGAGGCGGTGATACATTTTCTATAACACGCCGATCATTGAACGTATCAGTCATTGATCTTCAAGCTGCTGTAATTAGCAGAAGGTTCAGTGATTCATATAATGGGAGACAGACATCTCTCAGTGGCTCACACAGGAACAGAAACACATACAATAGGTACAGCACCGGCTAAATACGTACAATAGGTACAGTACCTGCTCAATACGTACAATAGGTACAGTACCTGCTCAATACGTACAATAGGTACAGCACCTGCTAAATACGTACAATAGGCACAGTACCTGCTCAATACGTACAATAGGTACAGTACCTGCTCAATACGTACAATAGGTACAGCACCTGCTCAATACGTACAATAGGTACAGCACCTGCTAAATACATACAATAGGCACAGTACCTGCTCAATAAGTACAATAGGCACAGTACCTGCTCAATACGTACAATAGGCACAGTACCTGCTCAATACGTACAATAGGCACAGTACCTGCTCAATACATACAATAGGCACAGTACCTGCTCAATACGTACAATAGGTACAGTACCTGCTCAATACGTACAATAGGTACAGTACCTGCTCAATACGTACAATAGGTACAGTACCTGCTCAATACGTACTATAGGTACAGTACCTGCTCAATACGTACAATAGGCACAGTACCTGCTCAATACGTACAATAGGTACAGTACCTGCTCAATACGTACAATAGGTACAGTACCTGCTCAATACGTACAATAGGTACAGTACCTGCTCAATACGTACAATAGGTACAGCACCTGCTCAATACGTACAATCCAGTAGGTACAGTACCTGCTAAATAGGTACAATAGGTACAGATGGAGGGCATGTGCTTGAGGGTACATGTAGTGGGCAGTGGAGTCAGTACTGCAGTCCTCATGTTTGCCAGGTATCTATAATGTTTTTGGCTCACCCTCTTCAAGGCTGACTTCATGACTGGTTGGAAGTGAACACTCACTCAGTGTACACTTACTCATGTATACCCTCACATGCGTACACTCACTCATGCATATACTTACTCGCGCGTGCACTCACTCATGCGTACACTTACTCATGTATACCCTCACATGCGTATCCTCACTCAGTGTACACTTACTCATGCATACACTCACTCATACATACACTCACTCATACATACACTCACTCATGCATACACTCACTCATGCATACACCCACTCTGTACACTTACTCATGTATTCACTCACATGCGTACACTCACTCATGCGTACACTCACTCATGCGTACACTTACCCATTTATACACTCACATGCATACACTCATATTGCTTTGTATTTACCATTACATGTGATGGGTTACAGTGGCACTCCGGGTTTCTCTGTTATTATTTTTTTTAAATGATAGGATTGAAGCAGGGGGTCGCCGGAGGCGAATTGCATTCATTTGGGCTCCAGGATCCCCCTGCTTCCCGAGATACTTACCTCTGTAGCGGGTGCCGGTATCTCTGCAGGTAGGAGCTCCGTATGGGATAGTTGGGGCTAACATAATGGCGACTTAAACGTCCCGCGTCTTGGGGGCTAATAGGAAGCCTTGATGTCATCCCTTGTGCCTTTCTATTGGCCCGCATGACGAGGGACATTTAAACATGAAGGAGATACCGGCGCCCCCTACAGAGGTAAGTATCTCGGGGAGCAGGGGGTCGCCGGGCCTGAAATTAATGTCGTTCAGCTCCGGAGACCCCCAGCTTCATTCCTACAACTAAACAAAATAACAGAAACAAAACATAAATTGGAACATGGAGTGCTGCTTTAATTCCCCCCAATATGCATGTATGCTGCAAGAAGATGGAGGAACATTTCCTCTGCCAGATTGAAGGGTTAATCCATAGTGTTAGAAAAAAATGGACTCGATTGAAAAAAAATAAATGGGCAACGTTGTAAAAGGATGATGAGTATCTCTACACCCCCGCCAGCTGATTCGTCCAAGAGAGAAACAAGCGTAGAATATAAGAAGCATCTATACGGATTTGGGGGTTTATAAACTGTAATACCGCT
The DNA here is from genome assembly GCF_040206685.1 of Ascaphus truei. Taxonomy (NCBI): domain Eukaryota; kingdom Metazoa; phylum Chordata; class Amphibia; order Anura; family Ascaphidae; genus Ascaphus; species Ascaphus truei. Next base: position 47,212,044 of record NC_134490.1, on the reverse strand, counting down.
CTTGTACTGTAGTTGTAGCGCTGTTTCTCCACCCTATTGAGGGATGTGGCGGCTACTGAGTGTTTGGTGCTTTACCTGCGGCTCACAGGAGGCCTGAACCTCCGCTGCCGGGAGCCTGGGGTGTACCTGGATCGTCCGGTGAGAGCACCTCCACATGTGAGGGATCCTGACAGCGTCGGATAACCCCTTCACAGGACCCAATGCAATAAGTACACACAGCGTATATAATAACAGGTTTACTGACATGCAAATGGTAACACTATAATACATATAACTCAGGCCTCGCAAGGCCTTACCCACACACCGTATCCCACTGTCCAACCACTTAGTCCACAACCCGCAGAGAGTGTCCCCCACGTACTGAGGTGCCCTGGGCACCTACCCAACCTAGTGTCCACAGGAGCCAACCCACCCAGAAGTGTGTGACAGCGCTGCCCACAATAAGTGTTAAAGTTGGTGAACTTGTGGATGGTGTGATACCTGCCATGTCCTCCAACACCCGGTACCACCAGCTGATGATAGAACCGTATGATAAAAGTCCACTTCCACGTGGGGTGGTATCCAGCTGGAGGGTCCCACCTTGATAGTAAAGAAAAAGAAAGTCAGAATAGGCGCACTAAGTGACTATTTATTTTATTAAAACCCTTAGGGTATAACATATAGTGTTAAAAACGAGTAAGTGGCAATGCCACAAATAATAAACACAACACACGATAAAATAAAGCTAATGACAATAAATTAGCTATACTAGATTAACAATTGCCCTTAACACATACAGAAAGGAAGCCGGAGAGCTCCGGTGTTAGCTACATGCAATAATATACATGGGTCCGGACCCAATCTACTCACTTGCACTGCGAGAACACCCTCACTCTCACGGACGCCGACTTGGAATTCTGGAGATCCACAGAGCAGCCTCACGTGACCTCTACGCGTTTCGCACGTAGTGCTTCATCAGGAGGTATTGTGATAGCGCTGCCCGTGGAGTTATATATCAGTCTGCAGCCAATAGACATACTTGTATCTAAGGCGTTCACTCCCTGAGCGAGACATCAGCTGTAGAAAGGCAGTCATCAGTTGAACTACCTTTGATGCAATTCATCAATGCCCAAAACCCAGGGCAAAATCATACTAACAAACATGACATTGCACATAATTAAATAGCCAAGCAGGTGTGTATAGATGTACAGTATATAAACATATGTATACATACATACTAATATAAAAATGCATCAAAAAACTGCCTAAAGCTTGATAACAATTAAAACAATAACTTAATAAAAGATAATGCTCAAAGCATGAATACATATATTGCAGTGATGCAACCAAAATGTCAATATTGCATTGAAAGACTGTCTGTCTGCATATCATTCAATGTATTAAATATTAAAAACCTTTTCTTTTTAACTTTTTTTTAAGAAACCTTTCTAAAAAAAACTTTAAGAAACCGTTTAAAAAACCTTTTTTTTAAAAACATGGCTGAAACCTAAAATCTAAGAACACATAAAGCAGTGATCAAATTTATCAGAACATGTATTCTCTCAGGAAGGGAACAAGCTCTATATAATCATTCAAGCCCTGGGGATCTCTGGACTGCATAGTGTAGATCCAGAACTGTTCTCTTCTGCTCGGACACAATTCCCTATTACCCAATCTTTTATCCGCTGTAATCACTTCAATTCCCATGAATGTTAAGCCACTAGGGTCACACCGGTGAGAATCCATAACATGTTTTAAAAGATGAGTCAGGGGTAAATTCTTGTCAATGAATTTCTGAACATTTCTAATATTTCTCATGTGTTCCATAACGCGGACTTTCAAATTCCTCTTGGTTTCCCCAATATATTGGTAACCGCATTTACATTGAACCAAATGGACGACATAAGTAGTAAAACAATTGATGAAGTTATGAACCTTATAACTCTGTTTAGTTGCAAAAGAGACTATTTGTTAATTTATCACCATATTTTTGCACACTTTACATTTATTGCATCGATAGTTGCCCTTAGCCCCAAGTGCGATCTCATTGTACCATCTTTGACGGTTGCGGGTTCACTAGACAGTGGTTAGGAGACTCGGTCATCAAACGGGGTTATACCCAAATGCTGTTTACCATCTTTAACGGATTCGACTTGTAACTGACTAGGGGCCAGCATCCTTTTTAGATTGTGTGCTCTTTTATATACAATCTTGGGTTTGGAATTCATTAGGGACCCCAATACAGGGTCCAGAGAACGGACCTTCCAGTGTTTATGTATGGCTCTTTGGATAGCTCTATAATTATCGTTATACTGTGTAATAAACACTGGAAAGTTACCCCTCTCCACCCGATTGGAAAGGGCTGCATCAGTGGTCACAGTCGGGTCCACTTCATGAATTCTCACTGCGGGGCCACTTATTCCAATGTTCTTCCTTTTTAACATTTTACGCTTATATTTCAACAAGTTTTTCCTTTGAGTAAGATTAGCTTTACCCATTGCAATTTAAATAAGGTCCTTATCATACTCTTTTTGCAAAAAGCGATCTTTAAGAAATGTTGCCTGGGTTTGAAAATGCTTTCTTTTCGTGGGTACAATTTCTTTTCAGCCGCACAAGCTGGTTATATGGAATGTTATCTGTCCAGGGTTTAAAGTGACAGCTAGACGATGGATATATGAATTCACATGCGTCTCTTTGAAGAAAGTTTTAGTGCATATTTGATCCTGTCCTATAAAATTTTCAAGATCTTAGTAATGCACTGATGTTTCACTGTTCTCTCAGCTGAACTTCAAATTAAATGTATTATCATTAAGTTCAACGATATACTCCAGGAGAGAAGACTCGTCACCGTTCCTTATAATTAGGATGTCATCTATGTACCTCCTCCACATGACAAGTTGAGGAGGAGGTACACTCTCCACTGTCATCCTCTCCCACCACCCCATATAGAGGTTCGCAAACGAAGGAACAAATTTAGTGCCCATTGCGGTTCCCAATATCTGTAAATAATAATCAGATTCAAAAAAGAAAATAATTATGGGTTAATATGAACTTTATAGATTTTAATAAAAACCCAATCTGCTACGATGCTATCAGATTGCTAGAGTCCCAAAAACATTTTACAGCTGTGCAACCTTCTTTGTGTGGGATGCAGGTGTATAGTGACTGCACGTCTAGCGTTGCCAATCTATAGCCGGTCTTCCGCAGGGTGTGTTGTAATATCTGTAAGACCGCTGTGGTGTCCTTAAGATGTGAAAGAAGTTCTGCGACTAGTAGCTGTAAATAAAAATCTAAGTATTGGGATAAATTAGACATTAATGAATTTATACCCGAAATAATGGGTCGACCTGGGGAGGGGGTTGGTGAGGGACTTGTGTATTTTTGGGATGTGATAGTATATAGGAACGGTGGGAGATGTGATATATAAAAAATCAAAATCTGGTTTCTTCAAGACTCCCTGTTTTAATGCCTCATCTCTTTCAAAGAAAAGAGAAAGCTTGCAGTCGGATCCCGTTTCAGTTTTTTGTATGAGGTTAAGTCTGACAGCAATCGACTTGCTTCTGAACAGTAATCCTTTCTGTCTTGGAAGACAATACCTCTCCCCTTGTCTGCCTCACGGACTACAATATTGGTATTTGACCTCAAATTTTTAATAGCCATGGTTTCACTATGGGTCATATTTAGGTGACCATGTTTCTTTAGAGAGGCCTGCAGGCAAATCTGCCTGAATTCTTGCATTTAAAACCAGAGACAGAACATGAAACACAGACTGTATGAGCTTATAGGGGTCCTGTATGTTTTGAATTCCTGTTCAATCAGTTTGCCAAACAATTCGACTTATTGTCCTTTAGAATAATAAGGATAAAAGATAGATTTAGGTCTATAACCAGAATGGTAAACTTTTGATCATTAACATCATGACTAGTTGTGTTGTTCTCTTGCAGGAGACTATACAGGTCCCTGTACACTTGTTGATCAATAGGATCACTGAATAGATTAGTAGATACTGGTAAGGGATTGACCTCATTGTTACCCATTTCTTTACTATTAGCAAAGTGCCTATGCAAGGTTAATTTCCTCAAATATTTTTGATAGTCTCTATATGCGGTGGTGGTCTGGTCCCAGACCACAGGCCGTAACTGTTGTGCGGCATTCTGCTGTCCCTGACATTAAGGTTGCTAATTTGGCAGTGTCCCTATCTAAGGGGCCTGTCCCTGTAGCAGCCACAATCTTACAGGGGTGTCGGGTGTCGGGGCCTAGCTGGGGCCTATCGGGGGGTCTCTGGCCTAGTGTAGGGTTCACGGACACCCTGTACACAGGGTGTCATTACCCTACCGTGTCCCAGCTTCGACTGGCGTGGCTCGCAGCGCGCCAACTGTAGCAATTCCAGTCCTACGTGATCCCTGCAGCCCAATTGGCTGCTCGCAAACACGTGACCTCCAGCCCTTGGGCATCATGGGGCTTGTAGTTCCCCTGTCGATCTTAATTGTAATGGCCTCTGCTCGTGCTGCTTACTGCGCATGCGCAAAGGCCATATGATGGCCACTGCAACTTGGAGCATATGTGCGCATGCGCGATCCATACTGCACATGCGCAATCCATACTGCACATGCGCAGTTCATACTGCGCATGCGCGATCCATACTAGCGCATGCGCACGCACTATCAAAATAGCGGAGCCCTGCTAAGGGAGCCGTCACGGACCTCTGGTGACCCGCTTGCCATCCTGAATACCGGCGGGTCCGCCTCTGCTTCCGGCGATGCCTGCACTCCGCTGCCAGCCGCAGCCTAAGGTAGGGGGCAGCAATGGGGACCTAGCCACATAGTATACATGCTAGTCTGTACCTTTACTTTACAATATATAGGTCACTCAAATCCACTCTAAAAGAGAGGTTGCTTGAGTTTAAAAGAAACATGGAAAAATGTGTTTTAACCCATGGAGTCCTTAAAACTTGAGGCGCTTGTTGGGCTTTCGCGGTTCATACGTGTGTGGGGTGCTGCACTGTCGGGTTCTCTGCTACTTCTCTATTTTGCTTTTTAAGGTTGTCAGTTGCTGTAATTAGCTGAAAGTTTTGAGTTTAAACCAATAGGAGACAGACTGGTGTTCTCCTCACACCCGGACCAGAATAGGTACAATAAGTACAGCCAGTTTAATTAGGCATTAGATATAAAAATAGATAAGTTCCTGCGAGCATATTGGTTTGTACTGTGTGTTTCTGTCATAATTGTTTCACTCTATTAAACCTTATATTTTTTTCATGTCAAAAAAAGAAAACAGAAAATGTTCCAGATATTAAGTACACAGAGGTCTATACTCTAGGGGTTTGAGGGGAAAATAACAGGGCCTGGAAGGCATTAAAGAGCATGACATATATAAGACTGCGTTCATAGTGCAAGCGGTGGTGCGTGCGTGCGCACCGTGTAAACAAAATGCAGCAGCTCTATAGAGCCGACCATAGTCAGCGCACGCGCGATGAAGAGCAACAGCGCGGCATGCCGATAATTTAATTTAAATGTTGTCGTGCGACAGCCCGGGTCATGTGAGCGGTTCAGCCAATGAGGGCGAACCAGCCTCGTGACGTCACAGCCACGCCTCCACCACGCCTCCCCGTCGCCAGCTATCTGAGTCCACAGATTGTTCAGGCGACAGGCGTGTGCACGTGCCCACTATATCCGAGGCCTTAGGGACATCACAAGAAGAGTTATTGCTTAATGCTTGCACACAGCCATCCGAAAGCTCGTCTCCAGATCCGAAAGCTCGTCTCCACAGCCATCCGAAAGGTGTCTCCAGATTAATGTCACCTTTTGGAGATGATTATGTATTTCTGGTATTTGACAGCTGAAGCTAAATAAGAAGTTTCTACTGCCCTGGATGTGAATTTCTTTCAACCGTACCGCCCATCAGATCCTTTAGGAAACATTATTGAAATGCATGATGCAGTTTGAGTTGGACAGGATGACTTTGCAGTGTCCTTAAGGAATGTGTTTCTTAAGCCATCATTTCTGACTTAGCAATGTACCCTGAGGCCACCAGACATGCTGGTCTTGTACAATATTGTAACCTCAACATTATACGGGCTGTTGGTGTAATCGTTAAGTGATGGATGAAGTGCAAAAGTCAGGCTTTATAGAATTTCTCTTCTCCCAAGTTTAAAAGTGTTTTCCTTGATTCTGAAGAGATCTTTGAGATGATTCCTCACAGACGTGGAGGATCCGCTGAGGAGGACACAATTCAGAGTTCCTCTAAATCAGGGGTGGCCACTTCCAGTCCTCAAGGGCTACCAACAGGTCAGGTTTTAAGGATATGTCTGCCTCAGCACAGGTGGCTCAATGAGTGGCTCAGTATTTGACTGCACCACATGTGCTGAAGCAGGTATATCCTTTAAACCTGACCTGTTAGTGGCCCTTGAGGACTGTAATTGAGCGCCACTGATCAAGGGCACATACATTCAGATATAACAATAACAGGCATACAAACATATAACATGAATTGGAGAAACAAAGGGAGAGAGACAAAACAGTGTAATACAGTATGTCTAAAAATAGATTGTAATGCAGCAAGTAATGGTTCCACTCACAAACAAACTCTTTGTATGCGCATAAATAGCCGAGCCTCTCCGGGAGGAACGCTGTCCCTCTACCCTCCAGTTTTTGGGTTGTAGTGTGTAGTGTGACAGTCAGCGTGAGCTCTCACTGTGCACAGCCCCTGCATTCTCTCGCAGACCCTGCATTCCCTCTCAGCCCCTGCATTCCCTCTCAGCCCCTGCATTCTCTCGCAGCCCCTGCATTCTCTCGCAGCCCCTGCATTCTCTCGCAGCCCCTGCATTCCCTCACAGCCCCTGCATTCCCTCGCAGCCCCTGCATTCTCTCGCAGCCCCTGCATTCTCTCGCAGCCCCTGCATTCTCTCGCAGCCCCTGCATTCTCTCGCAGCCCCTGCATTCCCTCCCAGCACCTGCATTTCCTCCCAGCACCTGCATTCCCTCCCCACCTCTGCATTCCCTCCCCACCTCTGCATTCCCCCTCAGCTCCTGCATTCCCTCGCAGCCCCTGCATTCCCTCGCAGCCCCTGCATTCCCACCCAGCCTCTGCATTCCCTCCCAACCCTGCATTCCCTCCCAGCCCCTGCATTCCCTTGCAGCCTCTGCATTCCCTCGCAACCCCTGCATTCACTCGCAACCCCTGCATTCCCTCCCAGCCTCTGCATTCCCTCGCAGCCCCTGGATTCCCTCCCAGTCTCTGCATTCCCTCCCAGCCCCTGCATTCCTTCCCAGCCCCTGCATTCCCTCGCAACCCCTGCATTCCCTCGCAACCCCTGCATTCACTCGCAACCCCTGCATTCCCTCCCAGCCTCTGCATTCCCTCGCAGCCCCTGGATTCCCTCCCAGCCTCTGCATTCCCTCCCAGCCCCTGCATTCCCTCGCTGCCACTGCATTCCCTCCCAGCCCCTGCATTCCTTCCCAGCCCCTGCATTCCCTCGCAGCCTCTGCATTCCCTCCCAGCCCCTGCATTCCCTCGCTGCCTCTGCATTCCCTCACAGCCCCTGCATTCCCTCCCAGCCCCTGCATTCCCTCCCAGCCCCTGCATTCCCTCCCAGCTCCTGCATTCCCTCCCAGCCCCTGCATTCCCTCGCAGCCTCTGCATTCCCTCCCAGCCCCTGCATTCCCTCCCAGCCCCTGCATTCCCTCCCAGCCTCTGCATTCCCTCCCAGCCCCTGCATTCCTTTACAACCCCTGCATTCCCTCCCAGCCTCTGCATTCCTTTACAGCCTCTGCATTCCCTCACAGCCCCTGCATTCCTTTACAGCCTCTGCATTCCCTCGCAACCCTGCATTCCCTCGCATGCCCTGCATTCCCTCCCAGCCTCTGCATTCCTTTACAGCCTCTGCATTCCCTCGCAGCCTCTGCATTCCCTCTCAGCCCCTGCATTCCCTCCCAGCCCCTGCATTCCCTCGCAGCCCCTGCATTCCCTCACAGCCCCTGCATTCCCTCGCAGCCTCTGCATTCCCTCCCAGCCCCTGCTTTCCCTTGCAGCCTCTGCATTCCCTCCCAGCCCCTGCATTCCCTCGCAGCCCCTGCATTCCCTCGCAGCCCCTGCATTCCCTCGCAGCCTCTGCATTCCCTCCCAGCCCCTGCTTTCCCTCGCAGCCTCTGCATTCCCTCCCAGCCCCTGCATTCCCTCGCAGCCCCTGCATTCCCTCCCAGCCTCTGCATTCCCTCCCAGCCCCTGCTTTCCCTCGCAGCTTCTGCATTCCCTCCCCACCTCTGCATTCCCTCCCAGCCCCTGCAGAGAACCGCGATAACTATATGCAGAACCAACAGAGAACAGTGATAACTATACGCAGAACCAACAGAGAATAGCGATAAATATACACAGAGCCAACAGAGAACAGAGATAACTACTGTATACGCAGAGTCAACAGAAAACAGAGATAACTATACACAGAGTCAACAGAAAACAGAGATAACTATATGCAGAACCAACAGAGAACAGCGATAACTATACGCAGAGCCAACAGAGAACAGAGATAAGTATACGCAGAGTCAACAGAAAACAGAGATAACTACACGCAGAGTCAACAGAGAACAGAGATAACTATACGCAGAGTCAACAGAAAACAGAGATAACTATATGCAGAACCAACAGAGAACAGTGATAACTATACGCAGAACCAACAGAGAATAGCGATAACTATACGCAGAGCCAAGAGAGAACAGAGATAACTATATGCAGAGCCAAGAGAGAACAGAGATAACTATACGCAGAGCCAACAGAGAACAGCAAAAATTATACACAGAGCCAACAGAGAACAGAGATAACTATATGCAGAGCCAACAGAGAACAGAGATAACTATATGCAGAGCCAACAGAGAACAGAGATAACTATATGCAGAGCCAACAGAGAAGAGAGATAACTATATGCAGAGCCAACAGAGAACAGAGATAACTATATGCAGAGCCAACAGAGAACAGAGATAACTATATGCAGAGCCAACAGAGAAGAGAGATAACTATATGCAGAGCCAAGAGAGAACAGAGATAACTATACGCAGAGCCAACAGAGAACAGCAAAAATTATACACAGAGCCAACAGAGAACAGAGATAACTATATGCAGAGCCAACAGAGAACAGAGATAACTATATGCAGAGCCAACAGAGAACAGAGATAACTATATGCAGAGCCAACAGAGAAGAGAGATAACTATATGCAGAGCCAACAGAGAACAGAGATAACTATATGCAGAGCCAACAGAGAACAGAGATAACTATATGCAGAGCCAACAGAGAAGAGAGATAACTATATGCTGACCCAACAGAGAACAGAGATAACTATATGCAGAACCAACAGTGAATAGCGATAACTATATGCAGAGCCAACAGAGAACAGAGATAACTATACGCAGAGTCAACAGAAAACAGAGATTACTATATGCAGAACCAACAGAGAATAGCGATAACTATACACAGAGCCAACAGAGAACAGAGATAACTATACGCAGAGTCAACAGAAAATAGTGATAACTATACACAGAGTCAACAGAAAACAGAGATAACTATATGCAGAACCAACAGAGAACAGCGATAACTATACGCAGAGCCAACAGAGAACAGAAATAAGTATACGCAGAGTCAACAAAAAACAGAGATAACTACACGCAGAGTCAACAGAGAACAGAGATAACTATACGCAGAGTCAACAGAAAACAGAGATAACTATATGCAGAACCAACAGAGAACAGTGATAACTATACGCAGAACCAACAGAGAATAGCGATAACTATACGCAGAGCCAAGAGAGAACAGAGATAACTATATGCAGAGCCAAGAGAGAACAGAGATAACTATACGCAGAGCCAACAGAGAACAGCAAAAATTATACACAGAGCAAACAGAGAACAGAGATAATTATATGCAGAGCCAACAGAGAACAGAGATAACTATATGCAGAGCCAACAGAGAACAGAGATAACTATATGCAGAGCCAACAGAGAACAGAGATAACTATATGCAGAGCAAACAGAGAAGAGAGATAACTATATGCAGAGCCAACAGAGAACAGAGATAACTATACGCAGAGTCAACAGAAAACAGAGATTACTATATGCAGAACCAACAGAGAATAGCGATAACTATACGCAGAGCCAACAGAGAACAGAGATAACTATACGCAGAGCCAACAGAGAACAGCGAAAATTATACACAGAGCCAACAGAGAACAGAGATAACTATATGCAGAGCCAACAGAGAACAGAGATAACTATACGCAGAACCAACAGAGAATAGCGATAACTATACGCAGAGCCAAGAGAGAACAGAGATAACTATATGCAGAGCCAAGAGAGAACAGAGATAACTATACGCAGAGCCAACAGAGAACAACAAAAATTATACACAGAGCCAACAGAGAACAGAGATAACTATATGCAGAGTCAACAGAGAACAGAGATAAATATATGCAGAGCCAACAGAGAACAGCGATAACTATACGCAGAGCCAACAGAGAACAGAGATAAGTATACGCAGAGTCAACAGAAAACAGAGATAAGTATACGCAGAGTCAACAGAAAACAGAGATAACTACACGCAGAGTCAACAGAGAACAGAGATAACTATACGCAGAGTCAACAGAAAACAGAGATAACTATATGCAGAACCAACAGAGAACAGTGATAACTATACGCAGAGCCAAGAGAGAACAGAGATAACTATATGCAGAGCCAAGAGAGAACAGAGATAACTATACGCAGAGCCAACAGAGAACAGCAAAAATTATACACAGAGCAAACAGAGAACAGAGATAATTATATGCAGAGCCAACAGAGAACAGAGATAACTATATGCAGAGCCAACAGAGAACAGAGATAACTATATGCAGAGCCAACAGAGAACAGAGATAACTATATGCAGAGCAAACAGAGAAGAGAGATAACTATATGCAGAGCCAACAGAGAACAGAGATAACTATACGCAGAGTCAACAGAAAACAGAGATTACTATATGCAGAACCAACAGAGAATAGCGATAACTATACGCAGAGCCAACAGAGAACAGAGATAACTATACGCAGAGCCAACAGAGAACAGCGAAAATTATACACAGAGCCAACAGAGAACAGAGATAACTATATGCAGAGCCAACAGAGAACAGAGATAACTATACGCAGAACCAACAGAGAATAGCGATAACTATACGCAGAGCCAAGAGAGAACAGAGATAACTATATGCAGAGCCAAGAGAGAACAGAGATAACTATACGCAGAGCCAACAGAGAACAACAAAAATTATACACAGAGCCAACAGAGAACAGAGATAACTATATGCAGAGTCAACAGAGAACAGAGATAAATATATGCAGAGCCAACAGAGAACAGAGATAACTATATGCAGAGCCAACAGAGAAGAGAGATAACTATATGCAGAACCAACAGAGAACAGAGATAACTATATGCAGAGCCAACAGAGAACAGAGATAACTATATGCAGAGCCAACAGAGAAGAGAGATAACTATATGCAGAGCCAACAGAGAACAGAGATAACTATATGCAGAACCAACAGTGAATAGCGATAACTATATGCAGAGCCAACAGAGAACAGAGATAACTATACGCAGAGTCAACAGAAAACAGAGATAACTATACACAGAGTCAACAGAAAACAGAGATAACTATATGCAGAACCAACAGAGAACAGCGATAACTATACGCAGAGCCAACAGAGAACAGAGATAAGTATACGCAGAGTCAACAGAAAACAGAGATAACTACACGCAGAGTCAACAGAGAACAGAGATAACTATACGCAGAGTCAACAGAAAACAGAGATAACTATATGCAGAACCAACAGAGAACAGTGATAACTATACGCAGAACCAACAGAGAATAGCGATAACTATACGCAGAGCCAAGAGAGAACAGAGATAACTATATGCAGAGCCAAGAGAGAACAGAGATAACTATACACAGAGCCAACAGAGAACAGCAAAAATTATACACAGAGCCAACAGAGAACAGAGATAACTATATGCAGAGCCAACAGAGAACAGAGATAACTATATGCAGAGCCAACAGAGAACAGAGATAACTTAATGCAGAGCCAACAGAGAACAGAGATAACTATATACAGAGCCAACAGACAAGAGAGATAACTATATGCAGAGCCAACAGAGAACAGAGATAACTATATGCAGAACCAACAGTGAATAGCGATAACTATATGCAGAGCCAACAGAGTACAGAGATAACTATACGCAGAGTCAACAGAAAACAGAGATTACTATATGCAGAACCAACAGAGAATAGCGATAACTATATGCAGAGCCAACAGAGAACAGAGATAACTATACGCAGAGCCAACAGAGAACAGCGAAAATTATACACAGAGCCAACAGAGAACAGAGATAACTATATGCAGAGCCAACAGAGAACAGAGATAACTATATGCAGAGCCAACAGAGAAGAGAGATAACTATATGCAGAGCCAACAGAGAAGAGAGATAACTATATGCAGAGCCAACAGAGAACAGAGATAACTATATGCAGAGCCAACAGAGAACAGAGATAATTATATGCAAAGCCAACAGAGAACAGTGATAACTATATGCAGAGCCAACAGAGAACAGAGATAACTATACGCAGAGCCAAGAGAGAACAGAGATAACTATACACAGAGCCAACAGGGAACAGAGATAACTATACGCAGAGCCAAGAGAGAACAGAGATAACTATATGCAGAACCAACAGAGAACAGAGATAACTATACGCAGAACCAACAGAGAATAGCGATAACTATACGCAGAGCCAAGAGAGAACAGAGATAACTATATGCAGAGCCAAGAGAGAACAGAGATAACTATACGCAGAGCCAACAGAGAACAGCAAAAATTATACACAGAGCCAACAGAGAACAGAGATAACTATATGCAGAGCCAACAGAGAACAGAGATAACTATATGCAGAGCCAACAGAGAACAGAGATAACTATATGCAGAGCCAACAGAGAACAGAGATAACTATATGCAGAACCAACAGTGAATAGCGATAACTATATGCAGAGCCAACAGAGAACAGAGATAACTATACGCAGAGTCAACAGAAAACAGAGATTACTATATGCAGAACCAACAGAGAATAGCGATAACTATACGCAGAGCCAACAGAGAACAGAGATAACTATACGCAGAGCCAACAGAGAACAGCGAAAATTATACACAGAGCCAACAGAGAACAGAGATAACTATATGCAGAGCCAACAGAGAACAGAGATAACTATATGCAGAGCCAACAGAGAAGAGAGATAACTATATGCAGAGCCAACAGAGAAGAGAGATAACTATATGCAGAGCCAACAGAGAACAGAGATAACTATATGCAGAGCCAACAGAGAACAGAGATAATTATATGCAAAGCCAACAGAGAACAGAGATAACTATATGCAGAGCCAACAGAGAACAGAGATAACTATACGCAGAGCCAAGAGAGAACAGAGATAACTATACACAGAGCCAACAGAGAACAGAGATAACTATACGCAGAGCCAAGAGAGAACAGAGATAACTATACGCAGAGCCAACAGAGAACAGAGATAACTATACGCAGAGCCAACAGAGAACAGCGAAAATTATACACAGAGCCAACAGAGAACAGAGATAACTATATGCAGAGCCAAGAGAGAACAGAGATAACTATACGCAGAGCCAACAGAGAACAGAGATAACTATACGCAGAGCCAACAGAGAACAGCGAAAATTATACACAGAGCCAACAGAGAACAGAGATAACTATATGCAGAGCCAACAGAGAACAGAGATAACTATATGCAGAGCCAACAGAGAAGAGAGATAACTATATGCAGAGCCAACAGAGAAGAGAGATAACTATATGCAGAGCCAACAGAGAACAGAGATAACTATACGCAGAGCCAAGAGAGAACAGAGATAACTATACACAGAGCCAACAGAGAACAGAGATAACTATACGCAGAGCCAAGAGAGAACAGAGATAACTATACGCAGAGCCAACAGAGAACAGAGATAACTATATGCAGAGCCAAGAGAGAACAGAGATAACTATACGCAGAGCCAACAGAGAACAGAGATAACTATATGCAGAGCCAACAGAGAACAGAGATAACTATACGCAGAGCCAACAGAGAACAGAGATAAACATACGCAGAGCCAACAGAGAACAGAGATTACTATATGCAGAGCCAACAGAGAACAGAGATAAATATACGCAGAGCCAACAGAGAACAGAGATAACTATACGCAGGCATAAGTCTGTTTTTAGTATGGTGGTAGAGGCAGATAAAGTAATGTGCGCAAAAATATTTAGGGACTTATTCTAAATCTGACGGAACGGCCTCGTTTTCAGCTGAAATTTCCCATTGACTTCTTTGGGGGATTTTGGCCTGACTGGCCTCTTCTGCGGACACAAAAATCAGCCCCTTAAAGTTGGCACCAGGAGTTAGAATCTGTGGCCATAAATCTACTTCTCTTAATCCTTTGTGTGCCACGACCCCTCCGAAACTCACGATCATGTGACCGGTTCTCTGAACATGAGCGCTTTGATGACAGAACAGAAGAGGAGGGAGTTTCCGTACAAAAACCAGCAGTAAGATTATGACATAGTCACTACGCCACCGGGCCCCTGGGAGTGCCAGACACCATGACATCATAGCTCCGTCTAAAGGGCACCCAGAGGGTTAAAGATTACACATTATTTAGACCAGATAAGAAGTTGTGGCTTTTATTGGTGAGACTGAATATTTATCACACCATTGTTTGCATAGATTGTATATTTAATAAGGGCTATATTTTGGGAAATTTGTTATTTCATTTGGTTACAAAGCAAATGAGATATTTAGCTCGGTTGTTAATTCTCCACATTATTTTTATATCAAATTAAATCATTTGAGAGGACAAATTCAATTTGGCATAGTATAGTGAGCTAATTAGCATGTTGTACTTTCTAAGTCTGCCAAGAGGAGTGTTTTATTATAACGTACGATGCTTTACTTTTTTGGATAAACTGCTTCTGTTCAAAAGACAAATTAGTAGGTTGTGTATCAAGGCAAAAAAAAGACATTTTTTGCAGTTACATTGATGCTAAGAGAATTTCCCCCGCTCTGTAATTTAAAGTGGCAATGTCCTCTATTAATAAAATTCGTTATCTTTTCAAAAGGTGTCATATCTATACAGGAACTTCATATGAACTCTGCCAATCCCTGCTGGTTGGGATAGATCAAAATGGCAGATAGAGTCAGTTGAAGCTTTTATCCCATGTGATGATGTCAGTGCCCTCGCCAGGGAGAGCCAATAGACAGCAAGGATGAACAAACAGGGCTTTCTGGGAGACTATAGATACTTCCTGATAAGACCTTAAGGGCAATGTTTTATTTATGTTTTTAACGACTGAAAATAGCTTAAAAATCTGTTGATTTTGAGCTTTGTTAACCCTTTCGGTGCTCTTTGACAAAGCGCACGTATGCGCGAAACACGTCAGACGTTCCCTTCATCAGTTCCTGTGTGTTAGTATGTCCATGTCGCTGAGGATCCAATAAAGTTTTTTTCTATTGCTGAGTGTTCCCGCCTCCGTCATTATTTTTTGACTTGACACGCAGTGCACCGCCTAATGCTTCCCCCATGGGATGCCACTTCCTTGTTCCAGTTTGGGCTGAGAGCACGCGGATTTCTCGGGTTGCAATACCCCCTAACTGTGAGTACTTTATCCGCATAAGAACTTTTATGGATTGCATTATTGATTTATAGTCTAGCTCTAGGGGAGAGACAGCCTTGGTCTACCAGGACGTCTGGATACTCCCTTCACGGGGTGTGCAGATACCCCCCTCAGTGCCAGCAGTGTTCTGCCTCTCCTCCACATCAGAGCACATGTGACTTGTCTTTATTCTATTTATGCTCTGAGGTTGCTGTCTACAACAATTACGTATCGAACATTGATGAACATTCATTTTCCAATCACTTTGCGTTTTTCATGGATACCTTTGGGGTGCACGTTTGAGCATTGTTTTAGGAACGTAATGTTCCGATTTTTACATATTCATACACGGTGCTGGAAGACTGCTGCTGGTCTTTTTTGGGATGACCAGGGGTACAGGTCATGTGTCCCAGTGCCCACTCCCCTTCCGTTCAGGTTGCGTTCGCCACTGATCTCCCCCCATAAAATATTAATCACATGATGTTCCCCGAGTGCCAGCATTTATAGCATTAAGTGAACACCGTAAGGACACCCAAAGGGTTAATATATTGCAGGGGTGGCCAACACCGGTCCTCAAGGGCCACCAACAGTTCAGGTTATCCCTGCTTCAGCACAGGTAGCTGAATAAGTGGTTCAGTCAACAACTGCACCACCTGTGCTGAAGCAGGGATATCCTGAAAACCTGACCTGTTGGTGGCCCTTGAGGACTGTAGGGTATTTGTCCCTGATCCCATACGATGAGTAACCCAATATATTCTTGTAGTTGGGATTGCAGCTATACACAGTACTGGGGTTTGTAACAACAACAAAAAAAACAATAAAATATATTTATCCATATGTGTTTTTTTTGTATTTCCACAGCTTGACGGCTTTGCCTTTTTATCCCTCTTATTAATTAATTAATACAGATAACTAATTATCTCCAGTGGCACCGACATTGTCTGGTTGGAAATGTTATTCGTGATGAGCTAATGAATAAGGAAGACATTGATTTTCTCTACAAAATACCATCACCAACAAAGTTAACGGTTTCCTGGACAGGGGAATTACTGTTGTACAGGCTGCACATGTATGCATGGCAGGGCCTCTCTGCAACGAAAGGGTTAATTATTGCCATTGCTGAAAATGGCAGTTGGCAAGTTCTTTTAGACGAGCGCACAGCGAGGATTTCTGGCTGGAAGCCATTTTAGTTTCCCTGAGCTACCAGTGATTATAATGTGTCTGGAGTTGTACACTTTTTGAGAGGTACACAGGTGCAGAAGCAGTTTCATCAGGAACCTAAGACCCCGTAAACCTCAAACAAATGACAAAAATATTGCTAACATTATTAAAATGGATAAATATTATTTAAAAACCCAAGTGATTGCTTTATAACGCGGTCATGGGTGGAGGACTGAGCAAAGCATTGAGTTGCAGCCTTCTCAGCACTAATTGGCATAACAGGAATCTAGAAAAATTGGAAGCATTGCTGATTTAAAGATGGCCGTGTGAGGTACATGGACAGACTCCTTTTGTGTTTTTCATGTTTTATCTTTACAGCCAGAGGGGGAGAAACAAGAATAATAGAATAATAAAATGCAAAGTACAAATACCCTCACCGCATTAACAGGGCTGGCTCACCCTGATATAGCAGCACCACAGTCCTTGGCTGACTCACCGTGCTAGAAATCTCATTTGAAGAGCCCAGCTCCAGTCCATTAATCAAAGAAATGCTCTAAAAACCATCCACCGTATAGCATATAGCATATAAAAATATGGGTAAAGCATATATATCCTTTGTCACCCACCATTACCTAAATAATGTGTGGTGAAGACCTACCAAAGTCTTAAATTGCAAAGCCAGTACAACCAACCTCACACTGATCAGACCCACAAGGTCGAAACAGTCTGTCTGTGAGTGGGTTTACTGTCTTTGCATCTCATCCCAGGCTATGTTTAAAAGTTGTGTTTAAAGTAGCATGCATTGGCTTAAGGGTTTTTCCATGTAATGTGGTCTTGAGACATGTGCTCATTTGCATGTCATTTCCCAGAATCCCTTGCTGCAGTGGAACCACTGTATGCTAGGCGATAATGGCGAAAAGCAAGGTTGCAGACCTGTCTAAGGCCCGGGCCATAGAGGGGTGGGGAGAGCGGAGGCGCGCTAACGCTGAGGCTCGCCTGCTTCAGTCAGCGCGATTGCACGGACTTGCAGGCGAGCCAGCGTGCGCGAAGGGAGCCGGGGGGAGGTGGTTGGAGGCGGGGCAGTGACGTCGCTTGGCCAATCGCCCGCGACGCACTGACGTCAATATCACGGCGCCTACGTCACGGCGCCGTGACGTTGACGCTGCTTAAGGCTGATTGGATGTTTTCAGCCGACAGCGCGCTGAGAAACAGCTTGGCGCTCGGCTGAAAACTCCAAAGCCTGAGCACGCCTGCGGACGCTCGCGTGAGCCCCCTCTCAAGGCATCCTCATTGAGGATGCAGGGGCTCAGCGCGGAGCGTCCGCACGCCTCAGCGCTGCTTGTCCTTCTATGGACGCAGCCTAAGACGTGAATGTGCTAACAAGTTATATATGTATGTATGTATATATATCATTTTTTATTTTCTTCTGATCCTATTGGGTAATGTTAGCAAAGTGCAGCACAGCATTGGAAATGAACAAGATAAAGATTTCAGCCCTCAGCTGCCTCTGTATATTTCATATTTACTGCACTGACAGGAACATAACTGTTTCCCATCATTGCATGGACATTTCAGTGGTAGTGTAATGACTTACAGTATCCATGCCTCGAGCTGGACCCATCCCCAATAAAAACACACCATACAACTTCTTGGGAGAACTTAACGGCCACAGCTTTATTTATAACAACAGATAAACATCTCATATTTATCCCCCACTAGGGACCCAGCCAGATTGCTCCGCTCACACCTACCAGCGCTCGAGGGATACCCTCGGCTCGTGCTTATCTAGCCATTCAGTACCTTAGTCTGAATGCACAGGGCCCCCATCGGAAAGGTCACCACCTCACCAACCGAACCTAGTCTAAAATGGTACCGCCTTCCACAAACTCCACCTGGCAGCAGCCTGGAATGGTACCGCCTTCCCCAACTAAAATACTTCTTCAGGAAACAATACTGACACAGTCCCCCTCCCAGAGTAACATTACTCCCGCCAACACATACCCCAAGCTGCGACAAAACGAAGCAAAATCCCGATCTTTTCTTCCAATGCCGACATCCCTCATGGGTGGGTAGGAAGCTTGGATCCCTCCCTTGCTCTAAGTACCCCTTCCTTAATCCCTCTGGCCTGACATCTCGGCTCTTTAGGGGAGGGGCCCCTTGGCCTTAAGCCAATCCGCCCCTTCCTTACATGTCTAGGGCTTCCTCTTTAAATTCTTTCTACAACTTGCAGAGGAATCAGTAGAGGGGCAGATCAATTGCATTGTTCAGTTGTTGGATTACCTGCATTTTAGATAAAATTAAGTGGATGATATTGGCTTAATAAGTATCTTTGTTGATATTCAATTTCTTTTTTAAACATTTGAGGGATAAAACAAGTCAAAGGAGCAATCCAAGCAATATCCTACGTGTGTTTTTTTTTAAAAAAAAAATCCGTTCTGTTGTATTAGATAATACCTACTACATTTTTATTTTAAAATTCAACTCCTAATGCCATTTTTTATGCGTTTTAATACACGGAGCATCTTTTGATTTCTATAGCAGGCTTTTAGCCCACCTCCCCATCAGTGCAAGATCTTTGTAATACTTTCCTGTTTGTGATGATTTGTTGACAATATCCCTAACTGTTTGAGCAGCAAACTGTAACAGTATGTAATGTTACCTTAGTAAATAATTATATATTGTAGCTGTTGAGTTACACTGACTGAAGGATTGGTTTGGAACTGAAAGGTAGCTATTTAGTGAACTCTGGCACACAGGATTTTGCTGATCGATCATGGGAGAACAAATCGATTGGCAGCTTAGGTAATTAGTTTTCAAGAAATCAAAGGCTGCATATATTAAATGATTAAATTATTTTTTTAAATTATTTTTAAGATGCTTGGATTGCCTCTTTATAGAAAAATAATCAGCAAAAACATTGTTGAAGCTTTTCAGTGGTTATTGAATCAAGGACTGAAATGAGTTGTGTTTGGCATATACAAAACCGTCCTATGTGTGTATTTTTAGTATACTTTTATGAGAATAATCAAGTCCTCACTGTCACGCACATATGTACAGTATTGTTATGCTTTAGATTTGAGGATGTGTATATTGGACATTGATTTCTGTTTGATCATTCTCTGTGGAGCAAATTTCCCTTCTGCTAAAACAGGGATGCACAAAGTTTTTAACCTGCGCCCCCCCTGCCAACTTACATCCTGGCTCGCGCCTCCACCTCGGCTCCAGCGTCAAATGACGCTGTGGGGTCGTGATGTCACATTGCCATGGCAACGCGACATCACCTGACCCGCAATGACGCCGGTTACCATGGCGACACATCACCAAAGATCGGGTAAGATAAACTGCAGAGGCCTCGCACGTCGTTGCACCCCTCCCCCTGGCATTTTATTTAAATGTCTTGGGGGAGAGTGCGGGACCTCTGCAACCGCTACGCCCCCCCCCCCCCGTGGGGGTGCGCTCCCCACTTTGCACCCTCTGTGCAAAAACACTCTCAGTTTGTGAGTTTGAACCAATGATTAGAGCTGTTCACCTTTGGGATTATTATTCTACCTTGGTATTTACTCGTAGCCCATTTCTTTACTTAGAATAAACCAAACAGATATGTCAGTCAGCTCTCGGGAGGAACTTCAGGGTCTGACTTTAGTGAAGGTGACAATGCTTAGAAATACTGCGTATTGTTTAAAGGTCTGCTTAATTCTCTTCCTGTTGTGCATCATATACTAGTGCAGAGTCTCTCTATACACTTCCTACTGCCCAATATTTATCTTGGAGACAATCTGCTGTGTGTATTGTCAGTCCAGGAATGTTGAATTATAATGTGTTATAGAGTCTAGTTCCTATGAATGTGTAAAACTTTAGTTGTAGCGAGTGGGTAAGGGAGAAAACAGAAGTTGGATCTGGGTCCCTAGAAATAGGGATTCAACTAAGAAATTGCTTATTTTGCTTAGTGCATTAGCCCAACATCCAAGAAGAATAGAATTTAAGCAGCAGCGCATGCTGATTGGCATGTTTGTGCATCTAATTTTCTCAGGTTAGGAGATCTCTTCTTGCCTGCTTAGTTTGGAGAGATGTAAGCGTTTGAAATATTTAGTGTCCGGGAGGTTGAAATGAAGCACTCTCCAGAGTATTATAAAGGTTACCATGGTAACATCAGAAGCTAAATATTATCATGTTATATAAAAGATCAGGAATTGTTCAGGGGGCAAATACTAACATCATATGAGTTAAACTCACATAGGCCTCTGGAGGGATTGCTACTTCAGGCCAAGCTCACGGTGGCAGCTCGGGTGCGTGCTTCCGTGCGCGCCCCTGCAGCCCCAGCGATGTGTGCTGTGGCTGCAGGAGATGGTTGCGGTGATCGGGGGCGTGATGGGGGGCATGTCGAACGCGTCATGGAGCTGGATTGCCCTCATTGGCTGAACCAGCTCACATGACGCTGACGTCACGCTACTGCAGCACAAATTCAATTTCTGTTGTGGCAGCAAAATGTCGCTGCCTCGACGCGTGCAGCGCCTCGGGGCACTTGAGGAACTACTTTAGACAATCAGTCCTTTAAGTGCGCGCGGACGCAAGCGCACATAGCAACGTGTACCACCATGAGCTCGGCCTAAAACAGCCAATGTGTGCAGATTACTGCTAACATTAGGCTTTTCTGATGCCCCCCACTTCCTATTACCCCAATACAGCAGCTGATAGGATAATTTCCCACACTCAGGGGTTATCCATATGTATAACGGCATATAGTTATACTAAATATTGGGGGTCGTAAGAGCTGCAACTATTGGGTCACTGTGATATTTGGATTTGGGATGGCAAGAGGCGATGGAAACGGAAAATGCAATGCAGCTTAAAGTTACTCTTTTGGAAACAGATTGGAAATGCGATTTTTGTTATATTTATTTGACACATTTTATTATAAAGAGGAGTGTTGGAAGATGTTGCATAGAATTGAATTCTCAGCCCCAAATGTTTTGCCACCTCCTTGCAATACAATACACCCTTCATAGCAGCATCCAAAGAGAAAGCTTTGGAGAGACGCAAGCCAGTGTTTATAGGGTGGTGGGAATATTCGGTAAATGAAGTGTGTTTAATATAAATCTCATCTCAGGTTGTAAGTCAGGCATTCACAATGTGTGTTTCCCATTTTTTCACTTTTTCACGCTTTTCATTTGCACTGTAACTGCATGTGTAGATATCAGATAACAGGTGTTAGATTATTGGAGCAACAGTTGTGTGTATGCATGTATATTATTTGTTATATAAACCTAGCAATGTACACAGCACTTTATTTAACAAGTCATAATACGGGGAAATATAATGCAAAATATCATTCGTTGCCCAGAGAACTTACCATATAAGTGTCATATTGGGAGACATTGCTAAATAAACTGTAGAAAAGCAGCTAATCCGATGTAAACACAGAACTCATTATGATGTACAGCTGTGTTGGGAGATCACTGTCATTGGACTTTTTAGTGCAGAAAACAAAGGGAGAGATTTACTAGTACAGTGATTCACAACTCCAGTCCTTAAGAACCCTCAACGGGCCAGGTTTTAAGGATATTCCTGCTTCTGAACAGGTGGTCCAATCAAAATGATTGAGCCACTGAATGAGCTGCCTCTGCTGAAGCCGGGATATCTGTGATACCTGGTCTGTTGATGGTTGTTGAGGGCTGGAGTTAGGAACTGCTATACTTGGATAAAGGCACTATCGGAAACTCAATACTCAATACCCTGTTAATTGCCATTGACTTGCATGGTGGAATTGAGATCCACTACCCCTTCTTGGAATTTAGTTAATCTCCTCCCTGAAAAGGAGATGGCAAAACGCAGGGAAACCATGCAGACAGGAACTGTGAGAATGGGCTGGTCTGAGAGTCCTGCTTCCAGGTGAGGATGCAGTGAATTGGTCCATTAACATTCACCGCAACTGGAAATTATATACCTGAGTTTATTCTGCGGGTTTTGAGGTGCCCATTGCAATATCTTGTGAAGAAGGGTGTAGTCTATACAAACTAAAATGTTTTTCTTAGGCTGACAATGGATTCCTCAAGCCATGTCACTTTCAAGGGTTCTCTGTCTGTTGTGCTCTGTTTAATCTGTGTTGAGAGTCACCCACAAGTCCCCAGACACATGATGTTCGAACAGACGTAGTAAGCTTTGTTTGTACATTGTGCTAATGCAGAACATTGCGTTCTAATGCAGAATATCAGAGAGTTTGCATAGGATTCAATGGCAGTGGCAACTCAAGTATCACAAAATAGCCCAAATAACGCGTCACTGAGAGAAATAACCCTGTTATATCCGTATTCCGTCTTTCTCTGGCCTTAGCGCCGTGTTAAAGGTGCAGCCAGCAGGGAAATGGTTAGTTTTTGTTTTACTTTTCTGCATCACATTAATTCTGTTACACATGTAGAAAGAAGGTTTTCTGTCCAGTTAAACAGCTATGTTTAACCAGCTTTGATACCTGATTTGTTTTGTTCAATTTTTATGGGAAACCTGCATCCAGCTTTAAAAGTTTGTCATGGGTCCAATAAAATAAGAATATAAATAAACCAAACGGTACAATTAGCGTTACTATTGAACATGCTGTTTAATCCTTTAATCATACTTTGATTTTACAGCCAGAATGCCTTGCACTTGTTTACCACAAGTTGAGCAATGGTTCAGCATCTGCAACAGGCTGAAAAGCTGTATGTGGTATAAATAAGCACCATACTTTATTGTACACTTATTCATTCGTATTGTTGGTGACTTCTTCTCTGTTAAATCTCATATGTCTAAGCCTTTTACTGGGACAGATTGTCGCTACACAGTATAGCATCCTATAAAGTCATTTATTATGTAGTACTTTGCGCAACAAGCAAAACAAAGAATAAAACAAGCATGGTAGAAATATGGAGTCTCTTTACATCTTTTTCTCAGAGTGTAGAAACAAAGCCCTTGCCTCCCATTTACAAGTGTGCTACCCTATAACTCACTCAGATCCTGCAAATGTGTGGTGTCAGAAAGATTGAGGCCCCATTAACACAGTATTCAAATTGATGTATTGTTGAGAAGTGCGGATTGAAGTTTTTCTTAAAATCCATTGTAATACATCTCCCCAGGATAACTGTACAATGTGTGTAAGCAATGGCAATAAATTGTGGCTGATATAGATACAAGTTGTATGTACAGAAGCAAAAAAAACAGATTTGCATTGAAAAGCAGCCCTTGTATTATTCAGAATTCTGTTACTGTAACCTCTTCTCCTCTATGTACAGAAGCACCCTGCTAAAATCTTCCCCTTGCCTGCATGTCAGCCCTGGTAGTTGCCGGCAGTGCTAGGGTTAATAGCATGTTTTTGTATAGCGCTGGTAATTGTACGCAGCGCTTTACAGAGACATTCTGCAGGCACAGGTCCCTGCCCCGTGGAGCTTACAATCTATGTTTTTTTTTGGTGCCTGAGGCACAGGGAGATAAAGTGACTTGCCCAAGGTCACAAGGAGCCGACACCCCTGCTTCAAACTCTCAGTGCCAGTCAGTGTCTTTTACTCACTGAGCCACTCCCTCTCCCATAGGGTTAACATATCACCAGGCTAGGCATGTAAGACAGCTCCCTATATTGTGTCTAAATTGTTGCACTTAAAGGCACTTTTGGCCTGGTGATGTCTGGAAAGTGCTTGACCTCTGAGCCTGTGAGGCTCCGTGCCCCCCCTCTCCCCTCCCCACCGCCCCCCCATCCCCTAAACACACACAAATAAACACACAAAGGTCTGGAGGTACAAAGGCCACTGCTTTATTTACACAAATAATAATAAACCTTGGCAAGTGCCAAATCTGCCAGCGTGCTCTCCCCCCGGGTAAAGGTTGATGGCACCCCAAGCATGGCCCGCAAGACCCACCAAGCTAGGCGCCCTTTGGCCCGGCCGTTAAGCGAGACTGTTCCAGGGAATAACGCACATATGAGCCCTGCCCACTCGCTACCCCCAGCCACCACAAGGCTTTCGGGATTATCTGCACCATAGAGCCCCCGCTAGCAAGGTTACCACGCACTTAACCCCCCAACAGCCGCCGTCACAAAGGCAACCCATGCCTTGGAATGCCCACCTCAAATATGGCAGACATCAAAGATTTTATATATATTAATATTAGTTTGAAAGGGGAACAAATACAACACAATTTATAATAGAAATTATTCTATTGTCATAGTACATACAGTAGTTGCATAGCTATGTAGTAGATGTGGTTGAGAAGACATGCCTCCATCAAGTTCAGATTTATCCAGAAGGATTTCCTAACCGCTCTCAAGGGACAGAGATTCCCAACCAAAGACACAGAAGCCGGGAGAGGGATTTCAGCAGGGGAAGTGAGTCCCAGCCTAACATCGCGGTGAGCCGGCAGCGCACTGGATTCGCTGTAGGAGCTCCTGAGCCGTCGTTGAACCACCCTCAATCACCGGACACTACTTCAGTCTATCGTACAATGCCCTTGCATGGGGCTTCCCTGTAAGTTGCCATTGCCTACTATTGTGTGTTTTTTACAATATACCAGTACTACTTTCACCATCTTTGTCCAACTCCTTATTTTTTCTGTCTACAAGTGTATTTACACATCTATCTGTTTTGAAGATAGGTACCAACAGACTACGTGTGGGACTTACTATATATTTGCACTCTTGTGGTGCATACCCACTGGAAGCTGCATTTCTGATTATTGTTTCACAGACAGAGTTGCACTATTTGTGTGTTTCTTTTGTCTTTATTTTCCATGCTTTCACCGGTTTTCTGCGCTCTCTAATTTTTCTACTTCTCCATCAAGTTTAACCCACGCCAAATCTAGATGACAGACACCCCATCTTATATTCACCCCTACAGTATATTGACCCAGAGGAAGGCAAACAAAAAAACCCAGACACATCATCCAATTATATCTCATAAGGCGGAAAATAAATTCCTTCCCGACTCCAGAACTGGCAATCAGATTACTCCCTGGATCAATATCCTACCCATGTTTACTTATTTGGGATATCCCTGTATAACCTTCCTTTTTTTTTTTTAAACAAATCCATTGTCTCCGCCATCACAGTCCCCATAGGCAACAAATCCCCAATGCAACTGCCCCCACGGTAAAGAACCCCCTCCTTTGTTGCTGGTGAAATCTCCTTTCAGGTGCCCCGTCTCTGAAGGACTCTAGGCTGCTGGAGGGGGACATGTAACTATCTTTAATCTGCCCAGTTACTGGGGGCAGAATCAATGCCTCTCCCTTGATATAAAAGGTGGTGATCCACCTTCTTTTATTTAGACCCCCAGGAGGATTTCACCATCAAAGATCAGCCTCCAAGGATTCTATCATCATCCATACCCCAACTATACCCATCAAGGGGGGTCTCCAGGTCCACCTGGCCTGTGGGGTAAGGAGCAGACACAATTATGTTCCAGGTAGGGAAAGTATTTACTCATGAATAGGGCCTTAGAGTAACAGAAATAGGGGTATTCTGTCACAGAAGGGTGAAAGAGGAAAGCCTCTCTATATACAGCCTTCATGGTGAAGATGCCTAAGGCCAAGTCCCCGGTGTTGACAGCGGTGCGCTCCGCACACCAATCACTCTCCTCAGTCGTGGCAGGCCCCAGTGTCTTCTTGCGTGTTGGCTCTTGCGGTGCTGTGACGCGTCAGAAAGCAGGGGATACAAAACAATTGTGTTCCCGTGAGGCGATGCAGTTCCGTGGTGAGCTGGGAGCCAATACGAGGGCAGATGCACTTGGACCAATGGGAGTGCGGCAGTTGGTGGAGCCGAGGTGGAGAATGTGCCCAGATGCTCTTCAGCCCAGAATGATGATCACCGAACTGCCGGTAGGACCGCGTTTGACAAAGCATGGAAAGCTGTGTCGAGACCGACAACAATTACGCCACTACGGAACCTGCGTGACGTCACAGTCCCTGCAACTTCGGATCCTTCTTGTAAGGAGGCTGCGGTTGTCCTTTCTTCTCCCAATCCGGAGTACAGCACAACAACGGAGGCCTTACCACTTTCATCTCCCTCTACGGTGTTGGTGGGCCTTGAGTCTTCCGCTACGAGTCTGTGGTTGTCCTTTCTTCTCCTCATAGGGAGTGCAATGCAGAGGTGGAGGCTGTGTAGTCCTCTTCCGTTTCATCCAGGGCTTCTGCTATGTCAACCCCAGCAGTGCATGCCTTTTCCCCGGAGGAGGCTAGTGTTGGGCCCAGTACATTTATTCTTCGCACAAGTGTCTTAAAAGTGTTGAGGAGTCTGTTCCTGTTCCAGGTCCTTTTCCTGCGGAAATGTCTGCCTTGAGATCCGCTATCGGCAGGGGTCGATCAAAGGTGAGCGAAGAACCGAGACATATATATATTTGTCTCCGGTTGCCGAGTCTATAAGTCAGGACTCTCCTGTTGCTCTAGGGTCGGTGAAGGACTTTGTAAGACCGAACCCCTGGAGAAACCGAACAATGTGAGTGGAAGGTTCCCTTGAAATATTAGGCACAGGATACGGTGCACAAATACTCCAAGGTATATGCAAAGGAAAATGGGAAAAAAATTGTGCGACACAGCCAGTACTAAAAATGGAAGAGAAAAACACACATTTTCTCACACTCACATGATGTGAAGTAATGCGGACAGTATGGGGTTAAACCTCCTGATTACAAATAGTTGCAGGAACCCTAATGAACAGTAGCAGGAAAAAGGGACCAAAATCAAAATTCCAGCGTCTTGGATCATCTGATCCACTACTCCATGCCCCTGAGGAAGTTTCTACGGAATGGTACCGGATCAGACAACCCAAGACGCTAGAAGATCAACACTCTATTCCTCTGGTTCCCGTTGATGGTGATGCTTCTGGAAGTGACGTCATCCCTCTGTTGTGGAGGAAAGAGCGAGGCTAGTGTGCGTTTTTCGTGCTGGTTCCTGGACCCAGGGTGTTCTCAATGCATGCATGTATGTATGTATGTATGTATGAATATCTTTATTTATATAGTGCCAACAGTGTACTCAGCACTTCACAAAGACAATACGGTACAGGGTATTATAATAATACAATAAACGCAGCAATGTCAGACAATAGGAAAGGAAATCCCTGCCCCAGAGAGCTTGCAATCTAAGTGGTATGTTGGGAGACCTTCAGAGACAGCAGGCAAGGGAATAAGTGCAGTAGATGGCAGTGCTTGGCCACAATTGTTGGTAGGAGCATCTGAGTGTGGAACAGTAGCCATGAGTGCAGGTCACTGGGATGCTTCTTTTGCAATGTGAGTTTTTATTGAGGGGTGTAGAAGTTGTTGGGAAAGAGGTGTGTAAATAGTGGTGCAGTATATGGGCACATGCATAGGTGGAGGGGCGAAATGAAGAAATGTGGATAGGAGGTGAGTGGGGAAGTTGGAGAGAACAGAAAAGTTTACAACGGAGTGAGAAAACAGCATATAGGGAGGGCATAATGAGTTGCAGGGAGAGAGGTTGGAGGAGAATACCCAGGTATTGGAGGATAAGAAGAGTAGGAGTTGATAGAGAAGGTGTATAAATCAGGCCTGGGGGACAGTGAATCACTGAATATTTATCAGCTGAGAAGCTGAGTCTATAGATGTCTACAAGGTGTCAGAGCATTTAGAAATCCAAGTTCTCACAGTTGCGGTTGTTGTTGGAGTGCAGAGTTCAGTTCTTCTTGCATTCTTGATCTCCAATTCTAACTCAAATATTAACTCCACTTAAAGCTGCAGTTGAAGCAATATCTTACATGTTTTTTTTAACTAAATCCGTTCTGTACCATGAGAAAATACTTGTAGCATTTAAGAATATATAGAAAAAACTCATTTAAAGACATTTTAATGTATTCTAATGTAACAAGCGTAATGGTGGTTCCCCCACCCAATCGCTGATAGGGGCAATTGCAGGGTGTGTGGTGCATATACCTGCTGGCATCAGGAGGACTGAGTCATCCGCCGATGGTAGTGGGGACACAGGAACAGGCTTCTGGGGTTCATACCGCACATATCTCCTTAGCAGTGCCTCACCTCCATCTGCCGTGGACTCCAGGAACTGAAGGTGATCTTCCTCGGTAGAACTTATTACCTCTCCCCCCAGTAAGGTCACGCACCAGGCAGGAGGTATAGTGCAAACAGGAACGGGTTTATTACTACACTCTGCAGTAACAGTTACACGGCAGTCTTCTGCCGGATACATTCTGTCAGGTCAGCTATCACTGAAGATGGTCCCTGGACTGCCACTACAGGCCAAGGGCACCCGCAGCCGTCCAAGCTCTTTCCCACCTCCCTAGCGGAGGCAGAGGTATGGTCCACACTCACTCTTCCCCGCAAGGAAGAGCACATGGGAAGGCCCCAATCTAAGGCTCCCAATTGTGTGACCTGCCTTCCTCAGAGGGGAAGCAACAACCACTAACTTTAGGGCGGTCCTGCCCTTAAGTATAGCCAGAAGGCGGGCACCCCGTTGTCCCAGCTACAACAGGATGTACCACCCCCTGGTGCCAAGTGCAGTACCAAAGGCGATGGGGAAATCCCCATACCAACTACTGGCCACCTGATAGTACCAGGGTGTACTGCCAGCCCATTGGGCAGAATAGTAGTCGGGGGGTGGGGGGGGGCGGCCCTGCTACACAAGCATTGTTTTTTCTTTAGCAACCAATTACAACGTCACATCCTCCTCCCCTTCTGAACCAGCATCACCTTTTTGAGCACTGCCCACCCTCTCCAGCAGTGAACCAATTGACTCTAGTGCCTGTCTGGTCACATGATCTTCCTCACAGAACTTTGTCTGTCAGTGCAGCAGAAGAGGCCCCAGGATGCATTTAGTAAACCCCCGAGCCTAATCTTCAGCCATCGATTTACAGGAGAACGATCAGCAACTTAACTAATCACTTGTGAGTGTGTAGATTGTATTGATGCACATATTGAATGGAT
Organism: Ascaphus truei; assembly: GCF_040206685.1. Lineage (NCBI taxonomy): Eukaryota > Metazoa > Chordata > Amphibia > Anura > Ascaphidae > Ascaphus > Ascaphus truei. Next base: position 47,182,290 of record NC_134490.1, on the reverse strand, counting down.
GAATTATTATTATTTTTTAAACGACCGCTTGAACTGCAGCTTTAAGATGTTACACATCCATATGGTACAGCCAGGGCCGGCAACAGAAATCTTGGGGCCCAGGACAAATGAAAAGAGCAGCCCCCCCCCCTGAACCCATAGCGCACCTACCACGAAAAAATATTTTTTTAACGCGCAACATTTACTTAACTGTTTTCTTATTGTAATACGGAAAAAAACATTACAATGCAATCTGTTTATTTTTATATTTTCAACAAAAGACAGTCAGTCAAGGCAGTCACTTGTTTTTTGACTGACTCACTGTGTGGATGGGTGGGTTACTGTGACTGAGTGGGTGAGTGACTGAGTGACTGCCTTGACTACCATGGTGAGTGACTGGGTGGGTGAGAGACTGCCTGGGTTTGTGGGTGGGTGACTGTGACTGAGTGACTGGGCAGGTGAGTGGGTGACTGACCTTGACCAGGTGGGTGCTGCTTCCTTGCCCACCAGACGCTTCTCCCCCCCCTGCCCCCGATATCCTCGCCCCCTGCCCCTGATATCCCCGCGGCTGCTGCCTGGGGAGGTAGGCTCGGGGGGTGCTGGGGGAGGGAGTGTTGGGGGAGGAGGGCGCTGGAGGTGGGATGCTGGGGGGCGCGAGACTGGCGGCTAATTTTCGGCTGCTGCCCAGGGCAGGAGGCGGGCGCGGGGGAAGCTGGGTTGGCGCGCAGGGAAGCTGGGTTGGCGGGTGCGCGGAGGAACTTCAATTGGCGCACACGGACTCGCAATGGCGTTTCTCCTTCGTCCCACGTTGGGAGCGGGGGTGGGGGGAGGGCGGGCCCACAGGCAGCAGGCCGGACACCTTGCTTGCCCTGCGCATGAGCGCCGGGACCTCGGCTCTGCGCATGGCTGGGCCCCGACTCACGGGGCCCGGGTGCCAACCCTGGCAGACCCCCCCCTTTTGGCAGCCCTGGGTACAGCCAAGATAGATACTCTATATACTCTAAACAGATTCACTTGACTAGTAATTAAGGGAGGCGTTTGCCTATTCAACTCAGACAAACAAGGAGATGTTTTACTAGCCATCATGTGAGTGGGAGAAAGTTTGTGTTTTTCTCTTCCATTTTTAAGTACTGGCTGTGTTACAGTATTTTTTTTTCTGTAGAAAGGGATATAAAGAAATACAGTAAGGGCTTGACTAAACATGATGGTAATGTCAGTTAGGCCCGACCCATATGAAAGGAGATTCCAAACCTGGACATAAAAAAGATGTCCGACTCATGCAGCGTTGGCTGAAAGTAACACGGTAATAGGGTGTATGATGGTCTCTTATGTTGGGAGGCTAGGTTTCTGAGAATAGGACAAAGTATAGGTAAACGCTGCTATCGGTAAAAATAACTTGCTACAACAGTGGCAGCGTTACATCAGGGACACCAATCAGTTTTAATATGAGGACAAGGCTTAAAGATGCAGAAAACCATACTCGTAAGGATTTACGGCATAAGAGATTTAACACACGTCCCAAATCCACATATGCATCTGATGTGGGCAGCTACTGTTATACAGTAACAGTTAGACCAAGTCCATCAGGGAAACCTGGTTCAATTCCCGGTTCCAGCTCCTTGTGACCTTGGGCAAATCACTTTACCTCCCTGTGCCTCAGGCACAGAAATCATAGATTGTTAGCTCATCTTGGCAGGGACTGTTCCTGTAACATTCCTAGGTGCTGCGTACTGCGCGCTATACTGTAATTGTGACGCGCTTTGAGTCCTATTGGGAGAAAAGCACTATATAAAATACAGTTTATTATTATTGTTATTATTATTATTATTACTACAAGGCATAGGGAAAATCAGAATTGTGTTGGAATACTGGTAGAGAATAATATTAAATGTGGTTTTAGAAACAATAAATACATTTAGAAAGTGTGAATAATACGCAGCCATAAACATTAGTAGAATGGGCACGGTCTCAAACATCCACTTAAAAAAAAAAAATTTAAGTTGAAATTTCTAGTTGAGGATTCAATAACTGAAGTGACAAAAAACAATGTACAGTAATCCATTGAGCAAAACTCTGATAACCTTCTCACTAAGAAATCCTGATTTCCCCTGACAATTTGTTTCACAGCAGAATTCTATACTAATCTACCAAAATATTGGCAGTAACCATATCAAACACCCATTTTTCAGGCTTTACCTTCACTGCTGCAGCTATTATGGAAATGCAGGAACAATGCTGATTTGATTCTTTTTCCTTGAAAGTTTCTAGTATTATGTAAAAAAAAACTAACAAACTTGGTTTTGCTGCAATGCAAACAAATGTGGGCTGTTTGTATATCAGAGTATGTTGAACCAATTGCTTAGAACTTGCAGGTTTTGCCTTATAGGAAATTGCACTGCACTATAAGGAGTAAGTACGAAGCCAGATATTGTCATCGCCATGTGTAAGTTCAGCGTGTTATGAAGAGAACATTGAAACAGAAAATAAAAACAATTATGGTCAGTATGAATTGTTCTGAACTGCACAGTGTCTCATTGCTAGTCTGTCCCTCTGGATCACGGGAGGCAAACTGCAGTCCTCCTGGGCCAACAGGTCAGGCTTTAAGGATATCCTTGCCTCCACAGGTGGGGCAGTTGGTGAAAATTGCCCCAGTACAAAAATACCCAGTAGGCCTTTATATTTTTTTAAAACATTTCCATTGCTCCTGTAACAAGTTTAATGATAACAAAACCAAACAGAATGATATGCGCATCTGTAAGAGGTTATTGATCCGCACTCCTGTTCGTTGCTCTTGTGCTGTCTAACTGATACTGTAATACAAAAACATTATTTATAGCATTGCACACTAGATTTTGTTCTTCGCTGTGATCTGTTTAAATCAGACGCCCCCTCTTAAATTAGTAAAACTGTGACAAGTCGCAGGATTAAAAACTACTTTTCAGAACACGCTTAGGGATAGTTTGGACACAAGCCTGTCAGGGAAGCAGCTGAATCCTAATAACTCAACCTAGTCTGGCCAGTCCGGGATTATTCATTAGGTTCAGAGATTAGAAAACTGAAACTGGTTAGTGCTTCCCTTTTTAATAAGATATTATTTAATTGGGAGCTGGGACCCCCCCTCGCCCCTCTCCTTTCTGAACATGTTCCTGCTTCTTACCTCTATTCTGTTCCTTACTGTGGTCTCATGTAACTGTTAGGCCACGTCCATAGCAGGGGAAGCCGCGCTGAGCCCCGGCATCCTCCAATGAGGATTTCTTTAGAGGGGGCTCACGCGAGCGTCCGCAGGCGTGCTGAGGCGTTGGATTTTTCAGCCGACAGCCAAGCTGTTTTTCAGCGCGCTGTCGGCTGAAAACATCCAATCAGCGTCAAGGCGCCGTGACGTTGACGTAGGTGCGTCGCGGACGATTGGCCGAGCGATGTCACTGCCCCGCCTCCCTCAGCCTCCCCCCGCCTCCCGATCGCGCCCGCTGGCTCGCCTGCATGTGCATGAAATCGCACAGACTTCAGCAGGCGAGCCTCAGCGTCAGCGCGGTTCAGCACTGCTCCCATCTCTATGGACGCAGCCTTACTCCCTATCCAGCACTACCTTCCCCCTCCAGGGTGCCACACCCAATGTAATCATACACACTACGCAAAGGCTTTGCATTATTACGGCAGGGGTGCGCAAACTGGGGGGGGTGACATTTTCTGGGGGGGCACGGCGCTTACAGAGGTATTTAAATAAAATGCCAGGGAGCGCGCTCGAGGACTCTGTAACTCCCTTACCTGGTCTCTTGGGGCTTCTGGCGACATGTCGCCATGTATAAACGCAACGGATTAAATAGATTCATCCAAACAGAACCGTATTTATTGCACTCAGACCAGAGGACTAGATAGGTAGTGAAATACTAATCTCTTTAACTCGCAATTGGATACACAGAACCTAAAGCAACCGCTCCCAGCCCTGTGGGAGGACTGATACCACTAAAAGCCAGATTGGCAAAATAATAAAGTTTTATTTAATTAATAATCCCCGAAGAACAGGGCCACCCAGGATGATATTGAAGAGAGACATTCAGAGACATTGTAAAACAGTTTTAGTTTTTCCAAATAAAGTAGACTTTACCATTAAAAATGCAATTCCCCAGGTCTTTTTTTCTTTTTCTTTGCATTGTTATCCTGCTATACGTTTCTGGATGGTCTCCTTCCAGGTTTGAGGTTTTCTCTAAAAATTTATTTTAGAGATTGTTTCCAATGAAATATCCGGTTGTTTTCAGCTTTGTCCATATTACAATGCATCGGGGTGTTTGGAAGAGCCCAATGTGTTCAGAGGGGTAAATGCGAAAAAGGAATTTTGGGTCATTAATCTATCAAAATGTACTTTTTGATGAAGATTACACTGGTCTTTAAAATCTTAAAAAAACAAAATCCCTATAACCCAGAATATAGAAGCAGAGAAGGGTCCTTTGTGGTGCAGTACCTTTTATTAAGTCAATACATTAATCACAGTTGTTAGTAACACACTCACACATATAGGTGAAAGACAGACTCCTCATAACGCTATGACTCCCGGGAGGACATGTGTCTTCTGCTCGCACTGATACCACCTCCTTGCATTCGCTACGCTTTTCACCCAGCCCACCTGTGTCATCACACGTGAATACAACAGGAAACAACCTCACGTGACCCTCATATACTGCCATTTTCTCTCAATTATTGAAAAAAATGTTATGCATTTTGAAATGTTGGTGTAACGTTTTGGGAAAACGCAACATTTTGGGAAGAATCACAATACAGTTTGCAAAGCGATATTTCCACATGTCTGGCCTGGGCCTTTGGTAGGGACATATATCGCAGGTGCCTCCAGGGTTTATTAAATGATTTGATTTCCTTGCTACAGTATTCTAGGAAATGTTCTTATCATTACACTAAAAAGGTTCGATGTGGGAAAACGATTAAGTGAATTCCCTGTTTATGCCGCAACGTGACATCTCTTTAACCTTGCTCTACAATAACCAGATACTAAATGTATTCACTGCAGGATTGAATATGGAGACTAATTCTGTTCTGGGTGACAGTATACTTCAAACCCCCTTTTTTCCTGCTGCATATATAAATAATAATATACTTTATTCTTGTGAAAAGCAAAGAGCCTGATACCTTTCATAGTATTTATAGCAGCTAAGTCACTGTTCTCTATAACTTCCAATGATAAAACCGTTTTAAACCAGTTTTTGAATTATTTAAAGCCCCAAAGCAACCACAGTCTCAGTCTCGGGTGCTACTTTTTATTTTGAAAAGAAACACAAAAGCATTTTTGACAACAAAATATTAAATAGGCTTTTTATAATTTGAAGTAATGCAAAGGTCTTTGGAGCCAGTCTTTTTCAAAACAGAAATCTGTTTCAAGAAAAAGGCCTTCTCCTCCCCTAGTCTCAACACCCCTCCCCCAGTCCTCATGTCACCCCCTCCTCTCTTGTCTCAACCCCCACTTCTCTTCTTTCACCCCTTCCCTCATCCTTTCTCACCCTCCCTCCCACTCCTCAATCACCTCCCTCCTCAATAACCCCCTCCTCCTCCTCTTCCTCTCACCCCTCCTTCTTTCCTCTTTCAACCCCCCCTTCTCCTCTTTCTTTCTCATTCCCCTCCTTCTCTTCCTCTCTCACCCCTCCTCTTCCTCTCTCACCCCTCCTTCTCGTCCTCTCACCCTGCTCTTCTCTTTCTCTCTCACCCTGCTCCTTCTCCTCTTTTTCTCTCGCCCCTCCTTCTCCTCTTTCAACATCTCCTCCTCTAACCCCCCTTCTCCATTGCCTTCTGCCGCCCTGCTCCCACAATCCTCTGTCCTCTTTTCCCGCGACCACTGAAGTCTTCCTCCTCTGCCGCCCTTCTCCGCTCCTGTCGTCCTCCTCCTCTCCCGTGCCACGCCTGCCGTCCTCCTTTGCTACTGCCCTGCGTTTACCACCCTCCTCCACCACTGCTCCCACAGCCCCCCAAAAATGTGCCACCTTAGGCGACCGCCTAAGTCGCCTAGTGGTTGTACCGGTCCTGTGTACACAGCAATACTGTACACACACAGCCTTCATTATACACACTGACCCTGTACTTTCCTCTGACCCCATTAGTGGCAGTGAGACTCAAATGGGGTGCAATGAGAAGAAATATGTACTTGCATTATTTTGTGGGGTATATCTATTCATTATTTCACGTCAAATGACCGTGAAAACAGCAATAATATTGATGCAATCATTTACTTTTCGCATTTGATATAAAAGATTCACTAAAGGTGGATAAAGGAAAGAGTTGGTGTTGTCAGTGTTTAACACCAATTTTATTTATTGACCTATTCACTAATGCCATATGTTGGACGCTAAAGCAGTGATAAGGGGCTCTATATTTAGTTATTTCTAATGCAGTATATATAAATGAACAGTTACTCCAAATGACTTATTCACATGCTATTCACTAAACTCTCATACCTGGCTATATCGGGCTAAAAAAATAGCACCAATTTGTATTGCTTTTACCAGTCGGACATTAGGAATATCTTACCTATGTATATACTGGTCTGTAACAGGGGACTTATCCATGTTCACAAATGTGCCTCTAATCCAGCAGTGTGGTGGTTAACTGCTGTAGGCAATTACATTCTTCTGCCCCTCATTACATCTCAGCCCTAATTTCTCGCTATGCACCATCACGACTCTTGCGTTCTTCTCAAGGATGTCTTCTTTCTACCCCCTTTGTATCTAAAGCTCTCTCCCGCCTTAAACCTTTCTCACTTTCTGCCCCACACCTCTGGAATGCCCTTCCCCTCAATACCCGACTAGCCCCCTCGCTATCCACCTTTAAGACCCACCTTAAGACACATCTGCTTAAAGAAGCATATGAGTAGCACTGGATAATCATGGACACATGACACAAAGCTTGGCCCCCTGCAGACGCACTTACTAGTATTCCCTCCTACTGTCTCTGTACGTTCTCCCTACCTACCAATTAGATTGTAAGCTCCTCGGAGCAGGGACTCCTTCCTTAATGTTACTTTTACAGTATGTCTTCAGCACTTATTCCCATGATCTGTTATTTATATTTGTTATTTATATGACATGTATTACTACTGTGAAGCGCTATGTACATTTTATGGCGCTATACAAATAAAGACATACATACATACATACATACAACACCACCTGCCTGATTGCTTAGAAAAGCCTGTCTTTTGAGACAGGAAGAGAGACTCCTTTGCTCACACCTGAGCTGAACTTTGGAGACAGAGCACAGATTCCTTAGTCCACAACTGGGCTGAACCAAGGAAGGGCAGATGTCTTGAGCGACAAGCTGACACATGACAAAGGGGACAAGATTCTAACCTGGAGTCTGACATTTTCTGTGCACACAAGTGTGTGGATCCAGGAGAGCAGAGAAGCTTCCCCTAGAGCAGCCCAGCTAACAGATAAGATTTTTCATATAAGACTATTATCTAGGTCTGTGTATTGATAAATGTCTCCATGATTTTGGGCTGGAAAAGAGCTTAGCTAACCAACCCAGTCAGAGAGGGCTGAGCTACATGTGTAGATAGTCTCCAAAGCAGAGAGAGGTTTTCTTTGTTTGGCTCACTATTTCGCTTATGTTGTTTTTTTGCTGTGTTTTAAGCGACAGGCACAATAAAGCCTTGTTATGATTTCACCTAACAACAGTCTCCATTGTGTACCTCTGCACATGTCCTCCTACATGGTCACTATATACAATGGGAAGATAAGACTATCCGGCCTAGAAAATAGGTGATAAAAATACATATTATTAACAACGTATAACTTACTATAACATATTAACTCTTGACTTACTAACTTACTAAAGCTTTGGTCCCGCTGTGTCCGGCGGTGCGCATGGCCGCGCGGTAGCGGACCACCAGACCCTTTCTTCCAGTGTGGAGGTCCCCGCTGGCTCCTTCCGACTTGGCTGACTGCGTGCTGTGACGCGTCAGCCGGCCGATGCTGCAAGCTCCTAGTGATTTGCAGCTCTGACGTGTCACGTGGTGCGGCAGTCAGCCAATGAGGGAAGGAGGGGAGGGAAGGAGCTACGGATGGGAGGCGGCTTTGGAGGGGAGCTGGGGGGGGGGGGGGGGAAGTGTGTGTGTTTGTGTGTATATTCCTGCCCTTGCACTGCAGCAGGATCTGAGCAGGCTGCGTGTAAACATGCATGTTAAATTCCAGCTGATCCAGGCATGATAATTCCTTAGGGTCTCACATGCTTCTCATACTTTAAAAAGAGCTGCCTCAAATCATAGTTTCCTACTGGCTCCGATCCCCCTCCCGCTCCGATTTCCCCCCCCCCCGTTCCGATTTCCCTGTGTGTGTGAGTGCGTGAGAGTGCGTGCGTGAGAGTGCGTGTGAGAGGAGTGGAGCAGGGAAGGAGCTGCGGGAGGGAAGCTGTGGGTGTAAAGGCAGAGAAGCAACTCGGCAGAGGGGTTTCCATGTGTGTGCCTGTGTGTAATGGCCCCGCCCCCCACGTCATGACACCCACCCGACCCGTTTTGCTCACGCCCCCGCGCAAAAAAAACGTTTCCTGCAGACCGCAGATCGCGGTGCAGTGAGTTGCACGCGCCGCCGGCAAGCAAGACAGCCGTGCGGACGCGTGTAACGGGGCCTTAGCCTTACTTGGGCTTCTAAAGCGTAATATGCAATAATGCGTTGGCAGGAAGGCCAGGCACTTTCACCAGGGTTTGGTTCTAAAACATTTTTGTGGTTGGTTTTGGCTCTAGTTTTCACCCAACTGGATTTGTTTTGGTTTTGGCTTTTTTACCACACTAAGGAAAAAACATAAAACATGCAGGGAAATGCTGCAATATGGCATGAATAAAGCGTGGGAAACGCTTCAAAAACGTTTAGAATCAGAAATACATAGGAAACTAAAATAATATAACTGAAAAACTTAAAGAGCCACGGTGAGGAATACTTAGACACGGCACTTGCCCTGGTGTTCTGGTTTTGTTGTAAATACATTTTGGGTTTAAGGGTTTTGGTTTTGGAATATAAGGTAGGCTCTGGATTTACCCCTTTAATTGGCAGCCACAGGCACTACAGGGGGTTATATCATCTTCTGAGTCGAGATTTGTAAAAAAAAAAAAAAAAAAAAAAAATCCTATTAAGTAACCCTGATAAAGATGTAGCAAAGCTTTACTGTCCTCGGTGTCAGATGAACAAACAAAAACTCGGCAGTGCTGGGGACAGTGACTGCCGTGATGGAGCCTCTGGAGGCCATGCTTCTGAATGGGACTCCCCCACAGCGTTACTCCTTCAGGGCTGTGACCACTGCAGTCACGTGACCATGCGAGGACAGGAAGTCTTACTATGTCTGTATTTCCCCCCCCCCGCTCCCAATTGCATCATTAGCGCCAAGTGAATCCCGCGCAAATAGTTACGTTTTGAATGAGTTAAGAGGTAAGTCTGATGAGCGGGTTAGTTGAAGAGCGAGCAGGAAGTAAACATGCCCAAAATGTTTGCCTATGTTAGCGAACCTGGTTAAATTGCCCTTATTATTTTCCCCCAGAATGGCACCAAATCGCACAATTCTGGCAAAAAATCTCCACCAAACATTTTGAATCCAGTTCCAGGCTCAGAAATAGGGCTTTTGCTGGAGAGGATTGAGAGAGTTAAAGTCCTATTTAGTATTTATGTACTTTCAATTATACGCTAAAAAGGAAGGCATTGTTAGAATGCGGCCTCCTGATTGCTCAAAATTCAGGGCATAATATTAGCCCATAATGGCTGGGATTTTTGTCCCCTCTCCAAACCTTTTTACTCACCGTAAAGCATGGTGCCCTGTTAAGCAGGGTGCAGTTCCCCATCTGGTCTAGTGGGGTAGGAACCCTTGTGCAGTCTATTGGGGTGGGAGGTCCTGCTGGGTCAAGTGGGCCATCCAGTACTCAAATAGTAAAAGAGCGAGAGCAAAACCCGTCCTGTACTTCAGGCCGGAAAGATGTTTAGTTGGCAGATTGCTTCAAAATGTTTAAAAAGTTTAATTTTCGGCAAGTCCAAAAGTGTGGTTGAAATGTTTTCACAGTAGAGGGCTATAATGCTTTCTGACATACTGTAATAATAGGTGATACACAGTGACAAGAGGCAAGTTGGTTGTAAAGTAAGGCTGAGCCACAAATAGAAATCAGTCCTATGGAACAAAACTGCATGTGTGTTTAGTAATGTCAATCTTCTGAATCAGTGCTGGGAAAGTGTACATTTACCATCAGCAACGATTACATGTAAAGGCTGTTATCCAACCTGTGTCACTGAAAACACGAGAGGCAGAAACATTGTTATCGTACATCATTCACTTTTCAAGATGCCTCGTGCCCAAGAGGAATGGGGGATGGGTTTCTTTGCTTTCCTCGTCATTTCACGTTATTATTAATCATTTAAAAGCAAAGGGAAACCAAAGGGCACACTGCATGAATTTAAAAAAATCACAATTATAAACAAAACAAACCTCAAAGTCACAAAAAAGGGTAAAGTTCCAGCTTTATAAGCATGTAATAATAGTAATATACTGTAGATCGCTTAAGAATCCACTTACATGTAGCTCACGTGAACTTTTAAGCGTATAAGAGGGTCATAGATCGGTTGCCTCCTGCGACCCTAATAGTCCCATAACGCTGCTGGTTGCAAGACAATGGGGGTGATTTAAAGTCTCACGGAAAATTTGGAGCAAAATTAATGTAAATTGTGTAGATTTAAAAATGTTGTGTCTCTTTGCTCCAAGTTTTGTGCTGTGTGTGTCAGGTTGCGATTTAGGGACAATAGGAGATGTTGGGGAGGGGTTGCATGACACACAGATCATAATAAGATGCATCATAATTTGCATCTCTGTGCGTCAATTTTTTATCTTGTATTAGCGTCGGCGGCAAGGTAGAGTAAGCTTTTGTTTGCCAACAATATGTGTGAAATGTAGGAAACCCTTTCTTTCATTTGACACAAACACAAGCAGAAAATGGAGCAATACAAACTTCTATGTGCACTTTCTGTACAAGGCTACATCTCCCCCAATAACTGTCTGAAGGCCACACTGTATGATATCTTTTCTTGGTCTTTGTAAATCCCAAGTGTGCAGGTGGATTTACTTTCAGTAAGTGGTAGTGTTTTGGGTTATCTCGGATTCAATAAATGGTATTTCCGTCAGCAAAGAATTGATATTTTACAGGGCTATTACTTTTATTGCTAGTCTATACTACAGTCCAGGTTTAATTTATGTCTAATTAAGTTAAAGAGCAGGGAAATATGGATCCATTGCTTTTATTGACACCTTTTGGCAGAAAAATCTGGGTCTGTACTTTGAAAATGCAAAGAATGCAGAACATAGTTGTGTAAACAAGGCAGGTTTAATGAAGAAATGGCCTTAATGTCCTTTAATTATAAGATTCCAGGCACTGACGTTCAAGAATCCAATATCATATTGGAATTTGGGTACGTATCAAGGGATGCTGACTGACTACTGGGATGATGAGCCTAGGAAGTATTGTAAAGGTCACTGGCTCACAAAATGTCACAGTGCCAAGCAGCTCACATAAGCAAAACATGTCTAAAATGTGTGAGATTATTCTCTCATGTAAAAACATAGTTATTTGTACATTTCTTTAGCAATTTCAGAATATGTGTAGGAACTTTTTAATTTTAGACCCCAAAAAAGAACCATGGCAAACGCTAGAGATGTGTGAACTGTTCATAGAAGCTCCCACACCTGGCAAAAATCTCAGATAAAAAGCAACATTTGGTCAAAAAAAGATTAACAGGGTCACAAAATTAACAAAACAAAAAAATGTGGCAAAAATTATGATATTTGATCATTGCCCGCATATTTTTTTCAAAATAATAAATTATTTGTGCCCCTGTTGCTTCAAAAAAAAAAGGTGCAAAACTGCAATATTTTTGCAAATTTGGGATATTTTTGCAAATTATTAAAAAAAAAAATGAGCACTTGTACAAACATCAATGGGTTCACAATTTCCACTTACCCCCAATACCTTTCTGGATCGGATTCTAAAGCTTTGTTCTTATGTTTAATGACTGAAGTCCATGGTGCATATCAAGGCCCGTACGCCCTCTACCTAATGCCCCAAATCTGCTCCTACTCTCACCTTCCCACACTCCTTCCCATACAATACTCCACTATATGTTTCTAAAGACTTGTATATAGTAGGCGCGCGCGACAGAATGTGGCGTCACACGCGCCTGTTGTACAGGCGATCCGTAGCATGTGGGACCTGGAGGAGCAGACGTGACCAAGAGCAGCTGCGATTCACAGTTTGGAGGCGTTCCTGTGACATCACGTGAGCGGTTCTCCGTCATTGGCTGAACCACGCACGTGACCCGGCCATTGCGCGTCAAAATCAAAAGATTTTGACTCGCACAAAAGTGGCCGCGCCGTCACACTCATATGCGTGCTCTGTGGCGATGCGCATTGCCTTACAGCCTTTTGTTTGCGGCACGCGTGATGTCGTGTGCGCCATCGGGCTGACTATGGACGCGGCCTAAGTAGTCTGCTACCTTAAAGTCACTTTTTTGAAGGTAGCCCATCTGAACCATCATGATCCTTTTCCCACTTTCTTGCTATTGTTGACATCTGACACTTTGCCATGTGCATATAATCCCACTGCCAGGAATGCAGGTTACATAATAAATACTAGAGGCGTATTTAACTTATTCATGAGCTACTCCATGATTTCACCAGCTGTCGTACTTATGTGGGTTTGATCAATAGCCTTTCCTGCTGCAGAGAACAGGACTAGATGACTGATGGTATCTCTTATCAAAGGTGAGGTGCCCTGCGCAAGGCAGCATACACGCACTGTACATCTGCTCAGTACCCCTGAACACATGTGAGATTCCAATCAAGGCTTTCTGATGTGTAGCTTTAGGGGACTGAACCACTGTTTTCTTCACTTCTTGAAGGACCTCTGAGACATGCCTATGCTTTTCATGGCAACCTGTTCAAAGTTGCACCATTAGGCATAATATTCCCCTTTTAGCTTTTGGTGTCTGCAATATGGTGCTTTCTACTTTATGCAACATGTATAAGCAATGGGGTTTGTGTTGTGATATTCCTCTTGATCAGTATAACTATGAATATAGGATAAGTATCTCACACAATTAAAATGTAACAGGCTGAACGGAATGGAAATATGTCTTTTTTTAACCTAATCTACTATGTAAATATTATATCTGGTACATGGTTTGTTTTTTTTGGTTTCTTTTTCTTTGCACCAATAATTCTGAAGTCAAAATATATTGTTTTCATTTAATGTTTTGTTTCTTTGATAAATCTAGTACATTTGCCCCAGTTGTGCAACCAGGAGACTTTCATACACAAACCAGAGCTGAGGCAACACAGGCGCAAAAAAAAGGAGAAAGATTTATTAAAGAAGAAATTCATAGTTGCCATAGGACATTTTCTGTGATATATCTAGTACTTTTTGCAGCTGAAATGCCGTGATAAATAGCCCAATTGATTGATACAACAAGGTAGAATATTGATGTAGAATAGAATAGTGTTTACAATTTATGCTGGAACATTATGACGAGGAGGCATGGAATAAATGGAGGCGTACGATAAGCACACACGCGATCTGAGTGCGCGCACTCCCAGAGCAGATCACAGATTGACAGCTGTGCTATATTGTTCTGCCCAGATAAGATTGAGATCACTAGAGTAATTGCACTTTAGATACGACCAGAATTTAAAGTACATAGCTGGTGTGTAAAGCTGCATCGGTAGCGCTACTGTACTTCAGATAACTTCAAACTGTATGTATGCAATGTTACAATGTGCACCAAGTACAGAGGAAGGTGTACAATCTATTACACAAACATGCATGCTCCTCACAGATCACAATCCATTGATACCATGTCAGTCAATAAAATGTTGCGCAAATCCATTGTTCCTCAATGCAACGTTATTGACATCAGCGTTTGGGGGTCGCTGCGGCACCTTTCTGATCCTGACGGAGCTGTTTCTGCACCGAAACATTGATGTCAGTAAAGATGTATTGAATTACAATGGAGCTAGCCAGCGTTCTATTGATTTGCTAATGACACGTGAAAGAGGTGACAAGAAGTGTGTTGGACCGGCACTCAAAAAGTAAAATCGACAAACTTATGCAAACATGATTAGTTTAATCTAAAACAAATAATTCAATACAACAGCATCATCAGAAAAAAAGGCTGAATTGACACAGTTCCTACAGTACAATACTTAACGGCGCCCTTCCCTGAGGCTAAGCAAAATAGTGAATACTTGAGGGATTAAACAGGCTACCTGGTACCTGCTGCAGGACCAACACACTTCTTGTAGATAATGGTGGGGGAAGGGACCTGAGCACCAACACACAACAAAGTCTTCTAAAACACAAGTGCATGTTCTATGTAACATGTCTTATACATGAACAAGGTAAAAAAAAAAAGAAAGGCTGCAACAAATGCAGAGCAAGCCCTGTGCCCCGCTCCCAAACGGGGTCTTTTAGCTTTGAAGTAACTGAGAGACAAGTTTGAAAAAAGGGTCTCTTAACCCTTTGGGTGCCTGACATGGGGTCTGACACGTCAGGGGCCATGTGATGACTAGCTATGCCATATTCTATTTGTCCATTTTCTAGAGGAGATTGCGCTGCATGCTCCGTTGAAACGCTGAACGCGATCTGGCCTTCTCATTCTCTTCCGTCCCGGGGAGCGGCCACGTGAACGCTGTGACATGCAAAGGGTTAACACCAATTTATCAAGGTCATTTGCACCCTTGTTTTTAGATAATAAATTCCTGCCACTCGCAGGGTCGCTTTTTGGTACTGCGGCGTATGTTAATGCAGTAATCATTATGTTTTACTGCTATCGTCTTTCACATAATGTATGGCATTATGGAATCATAATATGAATAATAATAATAAAAAATAACAGCAATTAATCTGCCTTCAGCAAGTGATAAGAAATTGGAGGATTTATGATGAGAAACAACTTTTATCCGTGTGTTTTTGTTTAGTTTGCATCAATCAATTGGCGTTAACCTTGTCTGCCTTCAGATATCTGAAACCTGAAGACATTCATTACATTTGATGCAGATGCTAAACCATGAAATAAAAATTCCTTTGTTAACTGAAAGGCTGCATCCTACTTAATACATTCCTCGATACATTATACATCTTAATAATTTCATAGTTTATGTAGATTTGAAGATCCTTTCTTCGCACATGTTAGAATCAAAGCAAAATTAAGCGAAACTAACTAAAAACATGCAACCTAATGAGCTTTAAGGTATAATATTTACTGAAATGTTGGGCATGGCTGCCTAAATTTGGGTAATACAGTATATGTATTACAAATATGAGCAGCTCTTATTGCTTGTATGCGCAAATATTCCTGGGTTTTAAACACCTCTTTGTTATTAATTAGAACAAACGAAAATGTAATTAAAACGTGTAATAACAACCATTGTATCTAGAAACAGTTGAGTGCCACATTGACTTAATTTGCCAGTGAACTAAATCTCACAACATTGATCTGTTACAATTACAGCGCAGTCATGCTGGAAGATTTCTCTGTAACAGCGTTTCAATTTTAAAAAGGTGCAGTGAAAAAGAATAACGGACGGTTTATCAGCTGCAAAAGTCAGAATGTCAACTCTCTCGCCATCAATCTTTTTAGAGATACCATGGCCAGATATGAAAGATTTTGCTTCTCTCCCCAATGCATTATTTCCCCTTACTTTGTCTAAGTGGTTTCTGAAGGTAATAACTGTTAATGAGAGCTATCACCTATATTTAATTAAACTGTGGATCGCCCTGTAATTAAAGCTAATTGAGAGCTCGCTATTAAAAAAAAAAAAAAATTCAATATAAGATTGGCAATGATAAGCTAAGTAGAGTAACTGAATACCGGTTCATCAAACTTGACCTTGGGGAACATATCTTCCTGTGGTAACACTTTCTTGATATGATGTGAAGGAACAAGTCTTAATTGGAAAGTAATTCTCCAAAGGAAACCACTCACTTTGGCAATCTGTTATCCTCTTGTTTAAAGGGGCAGCCGCACTTACTCACCTAAAGTATAGCGCTTTTGTTTCTTTGAAAAGTGATATGTTTTTTTTAATCCTTGAAGAGCAGAATATAAATGGGAACCCAATGATTTCTTGGATGGGCATATTATGCAATACTGACCATTACTATGTGAGGATGTGGGGTATGCGGATGTGAGTGTGGAAGTTGGGATGTGAGTGAGGAGGTGCGGATGCGAGTGAGGAAGTTAAGATATGTGAGTGCGGATGGAAGTGAGGATGTGGGTATGCGGATGTGAGTGAGGAAGTTAGGATGTGTGAATGTGAGTGAGGAGATGCGGATGTCAGTGAGGATGTGCGGATATGAGTGAGGATGTGGGGAATGCGAACGTGAGTGAGGAAGTTAGGATGCGGGGATGTGCGGATGTGAGTGAGGATGTGTGTGAGGAAGTTAGGATGTGGGGTATGTGGATGTGAGTGAGGAAGTTGGGATGCGGGGCTGTGCGGATGTGAGTGAGGATGTGCTGTTGTGTGTGAGGAAGTTAGGATGTGGGGTATGCGGATATGAGTGTGGAAGTTAGGATATGGGGATGTGCGAATATGAGTGAGGAAGTTAGGATATGGGGATGTGCGAATATGAGTGAGGAAGTTAGGATGTGTGAATGAGGAGGTGCGGATGTGAGTGAGGAAGTTAGGATGTGAGGATGGGCGGATGTGAGTGGGGATGTTAGGATGTGGTGATGTGCAGATGTGAGTGAGGATGTGGGGTATGCGGATGTGAGTGAGGAAGTTAGGATATGGGGATGTGCAGATGTCAGTGAGGAGGTGCGGATGTGAGTAAGGAAGTTTGGATGTGTGGATGTGAGTGAGTGTGCGAATTTGAGTGAGGATGCGGGGATGTACGGAAGTTAGGATGTGCAGATGTGAGTGAGGATGTGCTTGTCTAATAGTTTCAGAGCCTTTACTGAAAACTGTTTGCAGCACAATGAGAAAAATGTATGTGGAGATTTAGTAAGAAAGTCTTCACATGTACAGTATATGTCTCTTATTTATTGTCTGCTGTGAATGTATTATGCGCATAGAAAAAACAGAGAGAGGTAGAACCCCAAGGAGAGCACTCTACCAATGTGTAGCCAAAATGTATCAGAACCTAGTAAGGTGGGTGAGTAATGAATTAATTAAAACCAGAAACTTTGAGTCTTAACTCTAAATATAAAATAATATGGGGAACACTATAGGTCAAGTAATATACTAATGATAGCCAGTGTACAGTGAATTAATATTAAAAATGAGCAAAGCAAACCACAATAAACTCTGTACTGTAAACCCAGAGTCTGGGATATGGCCGCACGATAACACTAGTGGTGTAGAGTAGATCCAAAGGATGGTTATAGGTCAAAACAGGTAACGGTAAGTGTCTAGTTTGTACTATGTCGTATGGCATAAATCAGCATGTCGATATCAACGCTGACTGTAGCAGTATACAGGTATAGCTGGTTACTTGTACAGGTTAGTGGTATTGTACCTATATCAGTAACACAGCACACAGAGTCAGTTATCTGTGTAAATAATGCCAAAAGCCGTGCCTGTTGGTGGTGGATCTCTATGTACAAAAGCCACTTGATGTTAGTATGGTGCGTGAGTATTGTACACACAAGTTAGTGGTATTGTACCTATATCGCTAGCACAGCCCACAGAGTCAGTTATCTGTCTAAACAATGCCAAAAAGCCGTGCCTGTTTATGGTGGTTCTCTGTAAGTATAAGCCACTTGGTGTTAGTGCGGTGCGTGAGTGTTGTACACACACATACACACCATATCAGTGTCAGTATTAATCTAAAACAGTGCACAAGTAGTGCCTGTTAACATGGATTGTGGTAGATGCGCGAAATTCATACACTCACACACATGTCAGAGAATATATTGACTGAATCAGTATTAATCTAAAACAGTGCACAAGTAGTGCCTGTTAACATGGAGTGGAATCACGCAATGCTTTGCTCATTGTGGCTTATACATACAGTGGCTTATACATATAGAGAACCACCATGAACAGGCACGGCTTTTGGCATTGTTTACACAGATAACTGACTCTGTGGGCTGTGTAACCGATATAGGCACAATACCACTAACTTGTGTGTACAATACTTACGCACCATACTAACATCAGTGGTTTTTGTACATAGAGATCCACCACCAACAGGCATGGCTTTTGGCATTAATTACACAGATAAACTGACTCTGTGTGCTGTGTTACTGATATAGGTACAATACCACCAACCTGTACAAGTAACCAGCTATACCTGTATACTGCTACGTGTATGTGTGTGTACAACACTCACGCACCGCACTAACACCAGGTGGCTTATACTTACAGAGAACCACCATAAACAGGCACGGCTTTTTGGCATTGTTTAGACAGATAACTGACTCTGTGGGCTGTGCTAGCGATATAGGTACAATACCACTAACTTGTGTGTACAATACTCACGCACCATACTAACATCAAGTGGCTTTTGTACATAGAGATCCACCACCAACAGGCACGGCTTTTGGCATTATTTACACAGATAACTGACTCTGTGTGCTGTGTTACTGATATAGGTACAATACCACTAACCTGTACAAGTAACCAGCTATACCTGTATACTGCTACAGTCAGTGTTGATATCGACATGCTGATTTATGCCATACGACATAGTACAAACTAGACACTTACCGTTACCTGTTTTGACCTATAACCATCCTTTGGATCTACTCTACACCACTAGTGTTATCGTGCGGCCATATCCCAGACTCTGGGTTTACAGTACAGAGTTTATTGTGGTTTGCTTTGCTCATTTTTAATATTAATTCACTGTACACTGGCTATCATTAGTATATTACTTGACCTATAGTGTTCCCCATATTATTTTATATTTAGAGTTAAGACTCAATTAAAGTTTCTGGTTTTAATTAATTCATTACTCACCCACCTTACTAGGTTCTGATACATTTTGGCTACACATTGGTAGAGTGCTCTCCTTGGGGTTCTACCTCTCTCTGTTTTTTCTATTTGACATTACCCCTGATAGTAGCACCTCCACATAGCCACATCCAGCAAGCAGTAGCGAGGGTATTCCTTCCCCCTCCACTTCCCCTTTTCCCCTCCTTGTGTTTAAATGTATTATGCGCACCTGAAACCATTCAGCCACTTTTGAAGCGCTCCATGTTCTTGGCATTCAGCTCAACACCTAGCAGATAAGGTCTGACTTTTAAGCTGTATACTGCCAGTGCATTCACTAATGATTACACGGGTTTGCGCTGTACAGAAATGGTTCCATCTTAATACAAATTTACAATAAAGAATCATAAAAACAGATGGAGCTTTACAAAGCGTTGTATAAACTTTCTAAATGCCACTGCCGCAGGCACGTTTAGTCCATCATTTCAGATGTGTGAGAGCACATCTTTAATAAACAGTTAAACACATCTGCCCGAGGCTATTTGAAATCCTGTATCATTGTTTTTATTTATACCACATACTGTATATTTCCAATACATCTTTTATGTGTACTGCAGGGATCTTTGAGCTGTGGAAATGAGTCAGACTATTGAAGTCCTTTAGCATCAGCCTTCATTGTTCACGCGTCATTCCATTGTTTTTATCTGCTCGGAAAAAGGGCTTCTCTTAACATCCAACACTTTTCTACAGCCATAATACTAATCTAATACACCGGGCTCTGTAATAAAGCAATATAGACACGCAGAATGCTTGTTCTTAAGAGCTTACAGTCTAATTTGTTGGCACAGGAGGTTAAATGAATCCCAAGTTTAAGCCTTTCCCCACTTGGAGGCATTAGAAATGCTAGGATGAAAGGGAAAAGAGAACCGCAGTATGTTTAATAGCTTCAACGGAGCTGATTGACACTTACTGGGAAAAAAATGGTCAAGTAAAAGTATTATGGATTTAACATTTTCATGGTATACAAAGGTTTTTTTTTCGGGGGGAGGGGGAATGTGGAGGTTTACAATCTGTATCTAATGCCTTTTGGTGGGAAAACGGTTTGTCAGTTCTTTCTGTTCTGTTCTTTATTGGCAAAGTAATTATTATACCATCATTAATCAGACAGAAACACAAGGTGCTGATATTCCTGAACCCATTGTTCCAAGAGAAATGCAAACTATGTTTATTTAGCTCAAGATGCAATTAAGTAAAACCCTTGCTTTATGGGCGACCTTTTTATTTCACAATTACACAAAGTTTTCTTCTTTTAAATTTTCTTTGACCTATATTAACACAGAAACGGGTCTATGTGCATTCCTACATATACACTTTATTTAAATAAAAGTGACTGTCTTAAAATCTATGTCTTACTTTAAAAATAAAAAAAACGTTTTAAACGTTTTCAATTAAACAACCCCATATATATATATTTTATAACTTTATTTGTGTGGGGGTTTTTTTTCTTCATTCTTCTCTGCTCCACCCTCCATCCATTCCTCAGCGAGGAGTAAGACCCGAAATTGTGCAGTTCTTAACCAAGCTCTGCGTATTGCATATAGTTAAGTATTATATGTACTTTTTGGAGTCAGGGATCATCCTCCTCAACTTTACTCACAAAAACAACGTATCACTTTTAAACCCATTAAATGTCAGAAAGCGGGTCTGGCAGAGTTCTGGACAGGGCATTGTAATCATTAATACTCTGGTCTGGCCTGTGGGACTCTGCCTTAGGCCTCGTTCAGGGTGCTGGCTTCGGAGGGAGGGCGTGCTGCCGTGCGTGCTGCTGTGAGAAACAAAGTATTCAATTTGAATACTGGTTTTCAGGGTAGCAACCGCCCTGTCTCCGAAGCCAGGAGTTGAAGCTGACTACAGTTTCAATAAACGAAAATGTCGTTTTTTGGAGCTGCAGCAGCGTCACTGGGACCTACAGTAGGCAGCCATTGAAATCATTCTTCAGAATGATTTCATGACTGCAACCTCGATACTTACCCTGCTGTGTGTAACCCCGCCCCCTCCCCAACGCTGAAAAGTCTGCTGGGGGATAAACACAGATCGCCCAGCAAACTGCCGCACTGCCTCCCTCCCGCCCTCCCTCCGAGTCCTGCAGCTGGCACCCTGAACGAGGCCTTAGAACACATCGTATGTTACTTACGTGTTTCTGGCATTTTCAAGGCTGGGGGGACTTGTCGGTATAAGGAGATTCCCCTTATTTGGCACTGCTGGTTATTTTGTTATTCCTCGAACGTGGGAGCAAACAAAGTTACATTTCTTGAGTCGGAGTTCTGGTTTAGGCAAGTTTAACAAAAAACAGACCAGGGCATCATCATGTATTTAAATGTCCCACCTTATGAGCCCAACTATCTGAGTAGTAAATAAAGTGGTAAATGATTGAGAGATTTCACTTCACTGTGATACCCGTATGGTGGCTGCAAGTGGGATTCAAGAACATTCCATTCTGGATATTGCAGACCGTTCCCACGCAAACTCTCCACGAATAGCAGATTTCAAAGTGCCAGAAATACAGGTCTTTAGAAAACATTTTAAAAAACTTATGATATATCTATGCTATGTAAGGCAATTCTACATTAAGTATAAAAGAGTGGTGCAGTGGTACTGTACATCACACAACAACCACAGTTCAAGACAAGCATTAAGAGAATAGAATTTTCTTGGTTTAAACCATGTTTGGTTTTGCAGTAAAGGGGGAATATTTATCAAGTTGATGCTATTTGCACTGAATGCTGAATTGTTGTTCACAGAGGTTAATGTCGTCTTAGATCTGGATAGCAACAGTTCCAAGTAACGTACTTAATGCATTCCATTAATATTTTCAATTTGTGAAATAATTTCATACTTTAAGATACCTGCGTCAATACCAATTATCCTGCAAAAATATTCTTGCCTCTATTCAGTCCTCAAGAAACAATTTTGAGATGGTGAAGCTGGCCAGTCTATGCAGATTGTGCATGTACGTTCATCCTGTCGTGTTTGGTATCATAATTAAGTTGGTAATTGTTTTCCCCACTCTCATGATGAAGAGGCCAAACCGAGTCCCAGATGAGCTATAATAGAGATAAAAAGGTCTGAGGTGAACTGAAATCTCCCACATGGGAGCGAGAGAGCAGATAATTAATGCTACTTGGCTGACTAGATGATAGAAGCTACAAATGAAGCCCCAGGAAGGACAGGATAAGGGCAGCATGTGAGAAAACAGGCTCCTGTGACATTTATGGCAACCAAACTGCTAGGAGGCTGTGAAGCTTCTCAATCAATATCTTTACACGTCATTGATCTAGTGAAATGCACAATAAAACTCCACCAAGATTGTCTCGCCTGGTTCAATTTTCTCTCCCTGCCGCTGGATTGATGTGGGGTAGACTGACAATGCACAATGCCATAAAACATTTTCAATACGATTTGCCATCGCATAATGTTCTGGTGGGTAACTTCAGTATTTACACTCGTGCTTGTTTAAATTAATATGCTCTTTACAGGTGCTTTAAATAAGTATGACACTCACAACACCATAAAAAAAATCACAAACGGCTCCCTGAAAACATACTGTACTGTATCTCTGCAACCCTTCAAAGGATTAACTGTACTGTAATTGTGAGAAGATGGATGTGCGGTGTGATATTATTGCTCTTTCCGTGTTCCTTTGCGTATATTGGCTGACATGTTAGAGCCCCGGCAGTATATTTTAGGAAGATTTTTTTTTGCGAGGAGGATCTGATCACCCTGTGAATCTTCCATTAGACTGAGGGAACTTTTTCAGGAAGAAAGTAAAAACGAATACATTTGAAGCTAAATATCAAGGAGTCTCCCAGAAAAATAGTGAGAATTTACCAGTGGTAACACGGTATGCAAATTGTATACATCTTCAGCTGTCGAATTATTCAGAGTATACAGCTGAGGCTGACTAATTATACAGGACAATACACACTTTCTGATTTTCATTCTTCCTGTTAACTTGTTCCGCTTCCTTTCTATAGCTATAATCCCTGCAAAGCTACATATAGAGAAGGCTTCATTTCCAGTGTTACATCTATATGTGCTCTGCATTGGTTTAATATGTCTTTATTGAATATTTTGTATAAAAAAATTTGCTACGCCTGTTATTTGCTGTGATAAAAACATTTTTTTTCTTATCTTGATAGTAGATATGCTCACAGTTTAAAAATATTTACTTTATTGTAGACATATATATATATATATATATATATATATATATATATATATATATATATATATATATATATATATATATATATATATATAAAAATAAAAATGGCAAAGTTTCGGCTGCTCTGAGCTTTATTAAGCAAAAATGGTGGCTGGGGTGTGAGCCACAATCTTATCATGACAGATGCCTGCCTTGCTCTGCCCGATCACTAAGCGCTTGATTTCATATCATGCGCCTCGTAACTAGAACACATCTGCCAAGCTGAAAGGTTTTGAAGTAAGATCTAATTCATTATGATCTTTCTCTCTCTGTCCTAATGAAAGGAGCTGTTCCATTTGGAATCTGTTTTTTTCTTAGCTTGTGGGTATTCCCTTTTCTACCGGCCTATGATACCCAGCTCTCAAATCAATATCTTTTGTCAGGCAATGTATCTAATCAATACACATAGAAGCCAACATTTCAGATGAATAAAAATAAGAAAATTGCACTCCACAATGAAGCATAAGTACTGAGTCAGGTGGAATAGAGAGAGAGAGAGAGATGGAATAGAGAGAGAGAGATGGAATAGAGAGAGAGAGATGGAATAGAGAGAGAGAGATGGAATAGAGAGAGAGAGATGGAATAGAGAGAGAGAGATGGAATAGAGAGAGAGAGAGATGGAATAGAGAGAGAGAGAGATGGAATAGAGAGCGAGAGAGATGGAATAGAGAGAGAGATGGAATAGAGAGAGAGATGGAATAGAGAGAGAGATGGAATAGAGAGAGAGATGGAATAGAGAGAGATGGAATAGAGAGAGAGATGGAATAGAGAGAGAGATGGAATAGAGAGAGAGATGGAATAGAGAGAGAGATGGAATAGAGAGAGAGATGGAATAGAGAGAGAGAGAGAGAGATGGAATAGAGAGAGAGGGAGAGAGATGGAACAGAGAGAGAGAGAGATGGAACAGAGAGAGAGAGAGATGGAACAGAGAGAGAGAGAGATGGAACAGAGAGAGAGAGATGGAACAGAGAGAGAGAGAGAGATGGAATAGAGAGAGAGATGGAATAGAGAGTGAGATGGAATAGAGAGAGAGATGGAATAGAGAGAGAGATGGAATAGAGAGAGAGATGGAATAGAGAGAGAGATGGAATAGAGAGAGAGATGGAATAGAGAGAGAGATGGAATAGAGAGAGAGATGGAATAGAGAGAGAGATGGAATAGAGAGAGAGATGGAATAGAGAGAGAGATGGAATAGAGAGAGAGATGGAATAGAGAGAGAGATGGAATAGAGAGAGAGATGGAATAGAGAGAGAGATGGAATAGAGAGAGAGATGGAATAGAGAGAGAGATGGAATAGAGAGAGAGAGAGAGAGATGGAATAGAGAGAGAGAGAGAGATGGAATAGAGAGAGAGAGAGAGATGGAATAGAGAGAGAGAGATGGAATAGAGAGAGCGAAAGAGAGAGATGGAATAGAGAGAGCGCAAGAGAGAGATGGAATAGAGAGAGCGAAAGAGAGAGATGGAATAGAGAGAGCGAAAGAGAGAGATGGAATAGAGAGAGAGAGAGATGGAATAGAGAGAGAGAGAGATGGAATAGAGAGAGAGAGAGATGGAATAGAGAGAGAGAGAGATGGAATAGAGAGAGAGAGAGAGATGGAATAGAGAGAGAGAGAGATGGAATAGAGAGAGAGAGAGATGGAATAGAGAGAGAGAGAGAGATGGAATAGAGAGAGAGAGAGAGATGGAATAGAGAGAGAGAGAGATGGAATAGAGAGAGAGAGAGAGATGGAATAGAGAGAGAGAGAGAGATGGAATAGAGAGAGAGAGAGATGGAATAGAGAGAGAGATGGAATAGAGAGAGAGATGGAATAGAGAGAGAGATGGAATAGAGAGAGAGATGGAATAGAGAGAGAGATGGAATAGAGAGAGAGATGGAATAGAGAGAGAGAGAGATGGAATAGAGAGAGAGAGAGATGGAATAGAGAGAGAGAGAGAGATGGAATAGAGAGAGAGAGAGAGATGGAATAGAGAGAGAGAGAGAGATGGAATAGAGAGAGAGAGAGAGATGGAATAGAGAGAGAGAGATGGAATAGAGAGAGAGAGATGGAATAGAGAGAGAGAGATGGAATAGAGAGAGAGAGATGGAATAGAGAGAGAGAGATGGAATAGAGAGAGAGAGATGGAATAGAGAGAGAGAGATGGAATAGAGAGAGAGAGATGGAATAGAGAGAGAGAGATGGAATAGAGAGAGAGAGATGGAATAGAGAGAGAGAGATGGAATAGAGAGAGAGAGATGGAATAGAGAGAGAGAGATGGAATAGAGAGAGAGAGATGGAATAGAGAGAGAGAGATGGAGAGAGCGAAAGAGAGAAATGGAATAGAGAGAGCGAAAGAGAGAAATGGAATAGAGAGAGCGAAAGAGAGAAATGGAATAGAGAGAGCGAAAGAGAGAAATGGAATAGAGAGAGAGAAAGAGAGAAATGGAATAGAGAGAGAGAAAGAGAGAAATGGAATAGAGAGAGAGAAAGAGAGAAATGGAATAGAGAGAGAGATGGGGGGAGAGAGGGAATAGAAAGAAAGAGAGAGATGGCAGTGAGAGACAGATAGACAGAAGGTGTCTCTTTAGAAAATAACAAAGGGAGTTACATCAGTGCAAATGAATGTTTGTTTTCCTATACTGCAACTTGTGATTGTGCCAAAATGAAGACATTTGTTAGCCATGTTTCTTACATTAGTCACTGACTGTAGCCATGGGATTTTATGAAGCCTCACACCACGCAGAGTATTTTGACATTAGTTAAAGGGATAATAAGTGCACACACAGAGGCTTCCCATTCACATGTGCCAGCTAAATCCCCCCCCTCCCCCCAAAAAGCAACGTATCTTCATACATCGGCACAAAGAGACACAGGGTGATAGTTACTGTCTGCTCAAGCAATCATGTTTTGTAGACCCGTCTGGCAGCACAGGGGCTAAAGTCCCGGTCCTATAAGGCCGCGCTTATAGGGCTGGCGACGCGACCGATGATGTCACCCATTGCTACCCGCGAAAGTTATTTATCTTTCAGCGACGTCTCTAGCGACGGGGTCATTGATTGGTTTAGAGACAGTCACATGTGACGACAGTCTGTAAAAAATCAAATTTAACCCGCTTCCAAATTTTTGGTTGAGCCGTCGCGCTTACTGTAAGCGCTGGCGACGGAGTCAATTGTTTGTTTTGGAGCGGCATCGCGTAGCTGTCACTATAAGCGCAGCCACAGCAACATGTCTCTGGCGTGAAATAGTGTCTATCACTATTAATGTTTACTTTCAGAACACCGATAAATTTGTATGTGTCTGACTGATCTGTGCGAGGTTCATGCAGGAGATCAATGACACAATACACAAGACAGTACAGTGGATGTAGAACTGGGGCGGCCAACTCCAGTCCCCAAAGGCCACAAACAGGTAAGGTTTTCAGGATATCCCTGCTTCAGCACAGGTCAAAGACTGAGCCACTGACTGAGCCACCTGTGCTGAAGCAGGGATATCCTGAAAACCTGACCTGTTTGAGGACCGGAGTTGGCCACCCCCAATGTAGAACATGCAATATTGCTGCTGCTGCTGCTGCTGGCAATTAACTGGTTAAAGAAGGTGTCCATACACAAAGTGGAACGGTCCGGGAAAGAAGAAAAAAGGAAACGCACTGTGCAGTGACCAACATCACAAAATACTGTAGCTGAAAATAAAAATAAATTTTCAAAAAAGCACCGTACTTTCAGCAGAATGGTAACCGGGTACAACTGAGAACAGAAATGTGATGCAGTAGTGGAGTGATGCGGACGCAGGGCACATGCAGCGCTAAGCGAGGCACTGTTTTACTTTGTGGCGGAGGACATTATCCGTGACCTTGGGGAGCGCACACAGTATTTTTTCATGAATGCTTTTTAGTTCCCTCAGAAATAGAATTGTTAGACAAAAGGGCAGCCGGCTCGCCTTATTCTGTGTGCAATGAGTGGAATCAAAGTAGGGTTGTTAATATTTTCTGGGGGGGTGGGGAAGCCCAGACGGAGAGTGTAGAAAACAGGGGTGGCCAACTCCAGTCGTCAAGGGCCACCAACAGATCAGGTTTTCAGGATATCCCTGCTTCAGCACAAGTGGTGCAGTACCGAGACACTGATTTAGCCACCTGTGCTGAAGCAGGGATGTTCTGAAAACTTGACCTGTTGGTGGCCCTTGAGGATTGGCGTTGGCCACCCTGGGTTTAAAATATGTAACAAGCCTGGTATCTCTGTGTGTGGCACATTTCTGTGATACCACCTTCTTAATATTATCATTAATCTTATTATTGTTTAGTTGTATATTGAACAATCCAAACGGGGGGAAAAAAGTGTGTAACTGCAAAGGCCCATGTTACATGCACTCAGTACCCATGAGTAAATGGATTTGAGGATACAACGTAGCTTTTAATGCTGTAGTAACAAACATATATACATATAGGAATGAATAACACACAAAATTACACAAAGGTACAGCACTATTGGATACAAATTCTATATACAAAGTTCACAGAGAGATTCAAATTGCAGAACAAACCATGCACACACAACGTTACAGCGGGTGCATGCTGACAAAATACAGGGAGTAACGGAAGCAATTAGGGATACGAGAATTAAACATAAGCACAAGGAAAAAAGAGTTGCCGCACCAAATAGCTTACAATCTAATGGGATGACTGGAGTGCATGTAAGTGCAATAGGCGTCTCACTGCATGACTCAGAACGTGGGTGTTTGTTAGAGAGAGCTGAATTTATCTCTGTGTTATTGTTGAAATGCTTTATTTAAAGGGGGCTTTATAGCTGAGCGTAAAATGCTTCTTCACCAGAAGTACTGTGGAGTGTAAGAGATGAATACATTGTGAGGAGCAGCAATATTGTCACGTAGTGTAATTGTGTCTGAGATACTGTATAAGACCATCATATTCTGCAGTACCTTGCTGACCTAAGTGGTACCCTAAATGTTCATCCCATGCTCTATGATTAAGGACCACGCAGGTCCGAAACGCGTCAGAGTGTGTCCCCCATACCATATGTTTTTTCAATAAAATTTCATTTTTAATCTACACCTTGCTGGTCTCTCATCTCTACAAGCTGTGCACCGCTGGAATCTTCGGATCCTTCCCTTTACACAATATTTGGGCTGAAGCTACTCAGTGCCTGAATCCTGTCTCCATATGCAATTGTGGCATGATTGATAATTTATTTCTTGCCTTTGAATAATTGATACAAAAGGGCCATCCAAAACTATTGTGGAAAGAAACCAGCAGCCTACTTTAAAGTTCTTGAAGGTCCGTCCTGACGCACATTATAACACTTGGCTTCACATAACATGGCGGTGAGCCAATCTCACCCAAAGGCGCGTTACTTCCATCCCGACCCTGAATAGGTTTTTAATTAAAGTAAAAAAAAAAAGAGAAGACAGGAGAGGAAAAGAACCCTATAAATAACAATATGATGGTTAAATCATACCTACCTGTGATCTTACACTTACCCTGTGACAGTCCTATCTCAGGGTCTGGGTGGGAGTAACGCCTCCTTTATACATAACTTACGCATCAGTGAATCCCCATGGTAACTATAATGGAGCTCTGGGGGTCGGCGCTGTTAGAGGGAACACCTCTTTTGCATATCATTAGCACTAACGTCCGTTATAGTAACACACGGGCTCGTTACAGCTGACAACAGCCCTTAAGTTAAGGCCCATGTGCGCGCGTGACTGGGTGCCTGGCGGCGCTCGTTCCCGGCAGCACGATCTGGTGGACTGCAGGCAGCACGCGACAGGGAGGCTTGGTGGGGGGCGCGTCCATAACCTCACACGGCTGGTTCGCCCTCATTGGCTGAACCGTCACCGTGACGTGGCCAGCGCTCCATTGCCACTAGAAAAGATAAAATCTTGTCTTTGCAAAATGTGGTCGCGCATCGTGCCGGGGCGCACAGTCTGCTATTGGGGCTTGTGTGTGCCGCGCACACCATGGCAGCCACCGGGGACCTAACCTAACAGTGCGTTACTGAGCTTTGAAGATCCTCGTTAGCACATAATGAGATGTAAACTGAAGTTAACGTATTTAACGTCTTCTGAGGATCTAGCCCATATGGGCGTATTGGGTAATCTGCGATATCGCCAGATCCCCATTGACATTAAAGGGTTTTTTCCGCACAGTAGCGCCAGATCGGCACTAACGCAGCTTACTGAATAAGCCCCTTAGTCCCAGATCAACAAAGCTTAATTAAGTGACTTAATGTGATGTTAACCCAGGGGTGCGCAAACTTTGCCCCCTGTGCACCCCTATCTGCACTCCTCCACCCCCGCTCGCACCCCCCTTCATGGCAACACAACATTACGTGACCCCGCTGCGTCATTTGATGCCAGAGACATGGTAAGGAGGGGGGAGTGCAGACAGTGGGGCGCAGGGGGAAGGTATTGCGTGGCTGGAGACAAGGTAGGGGGAGTTGCAGAGGCCTCACGCGATCCCCCGGCATTTAATTTAAATGCCTTGGGGAAGAGCGGGGGGCCTCTGCAACTGCTGCGCCCCGCCTGAAAAATCTTGCACCCCCCAGTTTGTGCACCTCTGCATTAACTCAAGTTAATGTCACATTCAATTCAACCGTGTATCTTCAAAGGACAATAACATAACGTTAGGTCCTGGTTACTAATGGCTGTTAGTGATAATAACAAGCAACTGATGTTGTGGCCAGGCAGGGAACGAGCGCGCTGGCGTCACGCGCTCTGCTGGGCTGGGCGATTTATGGCCAGCTAGTTGCACAGGGGGGCTGTTGGGGGAGCGGCCATGACATCACAGAGCTGGTTCGCCCCCATTGGGCAAACCGCTCACGTGACGCGCCAGCAAGCAGCATAATCAAATTTGCTTGCCTCTGCAAGCAACTAAGCGCTGTGCATGCGCAGGCGCTCGCTCATGCTGGCCACACACATTGCAGCAATGTGTTTTATCGTGGCCAGCGCGAGCCCACTCGGCATCACCCTGGACAAGGCCTTATATGCAAATGAGGCATTACCATAACACTGCATATCCACCACCACTTAGTCCTACTTAGTTATGTCGTTACGCACATCCGGACCCTGAAATAGTGCTTTAACAGGGTCTAGATGGGTGTAACACTACAGATAAGCATGAGTTATCTAGCATAGCGTTATTTCCCTGTCCTCTCCTTTTGAATTTGAGTTAAACGCCTAGAGTCAGACAGAAGATCACCTTATTGGAAGAGAAGCAACGTTATGCTACATCGTGATGTTAACCCTATGCTAATGAGAATTAGAACGGCTGTGAGGATACACGTTAACATCAGGGAACAGAACGTCCGCTCCTGATTTGTGTATCGCCCCGTTATGAGCCCTGATTTGGGTAACGCCCTGTTATGAGCCCTGATTTGGGTAACGCCCCGTTATGAGCCCTGATTTGGGCAACGTCCCATTATGAGCCCTGATTTGGGTAACGTCCCGTTATGAGCCCTGATTTGGGTAACACCCCGTTATGAGCCCTGATTTGGGTAACATCCCATTATGAGCCCTGATTTGGGTAACGCTCCGTTATGAGTCCAGAATAAGCAAAGCTTTGTGGATTTGGCCTTTTGATCTTTCTCACATTCTGTGTATTAAATCTGTGACCTTTCTGACCAGAAGTAAAACTCCAACACGATTCATTGACCACTGTATCATTTCTTCTCCCTTTATGGTGGTTTCTCTTGGGGTAAATTTTCTGATAGTTGAGATTTATATTTTTACTGGAGGGCATCAAGAGAGAAACAGCCAAGTCAGATCTTATCGTTATTGTGTCAGTGCTCTGTGTGCTACCAAATTATACTGACAGTCATCTGTGTTTTTCAGCAGTGATTTGGATACTCAAGTATGATTAAAATGTAAAGTATACTGTGGGTCTGTGCTGGCTGAGGTTGACAACACAACAGATGCAGTCTGTATCACTACAATTCCAAGGACTCATATGCTGAAATGAGGAACTGGGTAACACTTTTCATTGGATAAGGCAGTATGGCCAAATGATGATATGTAAGAAATAGACATTCAACACTCTTTCTACTAATTAGTTTGGGTATTTCAGTGCATTGCCATTGAAGAGCAAGACATCCTAATTTCTGTTCTGAGCTAAAATCCAGGCTATACAGCATAAGTCATAGGGCAAATCTTTTGTAAGTACATATATTAACCCTTTTGCTGCAATAGAGGTCAGTTCACCAACACTCCCTGGTACACAAACTGATACACGATGCACACACACATTGCCACACTAACATTGTTACACACATAAAGGCACTCATACACATGGATTCGATACAAAAACACTGATACATATCTCAGCAACACTGTTCCCCTTACTTCTCTGCCCTCATCCCCAAATATATCCCTAAATGCCCCATAATTCTGCTCCTCCAACCGTATTGGGACTAGCTGTGTGGCGGAACCCAATTCCACACTAACACCCCCTAACATCCACACCCCCAAACCTTAATGGGATCAGCTATGTGGCTGGACCATACTACATCCTGAGACATTCTCTGTCCCACAATGAGCAGCCACTTTGCATTTTGTTTCAACCTTGCCTCTTATTCCCTCTAGAGTGTAAGCTCTAAGGATCAGCGTCCTCATTACCTTCTATATCTGTTTGCACTTGTCTGTCCTTATTTATGTCTTTCAGTTTATGTAATATGCAAATCTCTGTATCACACTACGGGATATGTTTGCGCTGTACAATTAAACGATAATATAGTGTGTGTGAATATATACATATTTTTTTTTTATTTACACATACTGTACATTGAATGATTTACACATGGAAAATTAAACACAGACCTATTATATCCTGCTGCATTTATAATGGCTGAGAGGTGAGAGTTCTCTTAGTGCATAATTGCGTGTCTATATAATATATAAACCATAAGATCAATATTTAGTTTTTAAAAGTTCACACCACTTTAAAACAACCTGTCATCCTTATTTAATAAGTGGTCCTATGCCATAAGACAGGGGTGCGCAAACTGGGGGGCGGGAGATTTTTCTGGGGGGGCGCAGGCGGTTGCAGAGGTCCCGCGCTCAGATGACGCTCTGGGGTCACGTGATGTCAGGTCACGAGACCCGCAGCGTCATTTGACGCCTGTGATGTCATTTGACACAGTGTTGCCATGGAGACGTGCCACAGCTTCTGAATCTCTGTAAGTTTTCCTGTTGCAGAGGCCTCACGTGATCCCCCCGGCGTTTAATTTAAAGCATCATCTGACGTGGCGGCAGGTAGGAGGGGGGAGGGGCGCGAATCCGGAGCAGGCCAGATAGGTGGGGGCGCAGCAGGAAAAGTTTGCTCTCTAAGACACCCTATAAACCATTAATTTAAATGAGCTGCAAGTTGCCTTCCAGCGTCAGAACTCAGGTGTTTTATGACTTCGCACGGCTTAGTAGATAATGCTTTTTTGAGAAAGTTTAGTTTTGCAAACAGAAACAGGCCCTTTACTTTTGTTTTCTGGGAGCTTGTGCTTTCACCTTCCTCGTTGTCTTGTGTTCATTAGTAGATGAATTTAGTAGCCGGTGACCTCTGAGAAGTTAGTTTGTCACAACTCTAATCACGAATTCCATACACAACCTAACAGACAAGAGACACACACACACTCCGCTACACAGAAAGCAAACAGTAATCTCAAGAGCAAACCTGGAAACAAACACGTGAGCTGAAATCATGCCCAAAACTATTTAATTGCTCAGTGAAAAGGTTACGCACATCCTTGTGACCTTTCTGGTTGTAGCTTATGTTGGCAGCTTAACTTTTGCTACATTTGTCAGTTCTTACAGCCGTTTCCAAATGTTGCTATGAATATAATATAAAGATACTGTAGAGACGAATGGTTAATGGGTAGTCAATCAATTCACTTTCTGCTATAGATCACACAAGAACAAAGGAGTTATACGGACTTTTATGTGTTGCATGTTAAATTTTTTTTACAATAGCTGGTAGTGAATATGTTTATGCTTTCAACATTTTGGCGATGTGGGTAACGTGTGCAGCAAATTTCGGTGTTAACTTCAAAATAAATGACAAATAGTAATATTGCTGAAACAATTCCTATACTGTCCTTCTCAAACCCCCCCCCTTCCCTGAAAGGGAACCAGAGGGTTACTGGAGTTGAATTGTGTCATTTGCAGCAGTGGGGACCCCTTATCCCGGC
This sequence comes from Ascaphus truei, assembly GCF_040206685.1. Taxonomy (NCBI): domain Eukaryota; kingdom Metazoa; phylum Chordata; class Amphibia; order Anura; family Ascaphidae; genus Ascaphus; species Ascaphus truei. The sequence continues at coordinate 47,148,940 of NC_134490.1, read as the reverse complement.
GATTCTTGCAGGCAGCATTTCCTAGGTTTTATATCTGATACATCATGTGGGCAAATAAGAAAGAAAGGAGTGATACAGGCACACGGACTTCAATAAAGTGGAATTTTATGGTGCCAAACGAACTAACGTTTTGGCTAATTGCTAATAGTCGAAACGTTGGTTCGTTTGGCACAATACATTCCCACTTTATTGAAGTGCGTGTGCCTGTATCACTCCTTTCCTCCATTGCTGTTTTGGGGACTATTGGATTCCCTTCTGCTATGGAGCATGTTAAGTATTCTGTATTTGTTTTACATTGTGCCTGCATTTCTCAATTGCAATGGCAAATAAGAAGGCTCACTTGATGAGATTGCGTTTCCTATTGGCCCGTGTGACATGGGAGTTTTGTTTCCCCCTTAGTGGACTTGGAGGTCCCCAGAGCGGAAAATAGTATGGTTAATCTCTGGGAACTTCCGAGCTCCTATCCCATAAAAAATAGGGTGGAATTAGACATACCCCAGAGCAGCCATGATTGATGCATGAAAAATGTGTTAACATGTCGATATTGTGTGACTTTGCCTGTCAAGTAATGATATAAGGAAATTGTTATTTGGAGAAATAGGAAACGCTATGGCAGGAGATTTGTAACCGCTCATATGGTGCGATGTATTATTTTTAGTGGCCTTTATTTACATCATAAAAAAATTAGGTTGCATTAAAAAATTTCAGGCAAATTAATAATAATGACCCTTTTCACTGCCGTGCAGGGGAAACAAGCTGTCCACGGAAGTAGACAAATTAGAATAAACATAATAGAGATGGAAAATATACGTCTACAGTCATTTCCCTATTTACTTCTAAATAAACGTGTTAGTTCTATACCAGACATCCTTTAACTAGTTTCTAACCAGTGATGCACTGTGAGGAAGTTAAAATGAAACTAAAATGTCATCTAACTTTTAACCCTCTGCACTCCTGTGGGGTGCAGTAGACTACCACAGTCCCTCAAGCACATTGCGATCGCGTGACCACTCCACGGAGCGATCACATAACCATGGCATCACTGATGATGGGGACTTAAAATGGAGGGAGTCTTCCTCCTATGTTCCTCTGCCTGGTGTGTCGGACCCCAAGATGTGGTGGCTATATCATGGGACACTCAATGGGTTAAAGGACACAGCAAGCAACATGGCTAAAATTGTGAGGGTGCAATTACCCAGCCAACTGCTGGTCATGTGTGGTGACTTTATTAAATCAATAAAGAACCATCATGCTTTTAAGATGCAAGGTGCCCGAACTTAAAAACTGCTTGGATAAAACTTGGTACAGCTCATTTACCAAACCAAATGTATTAAATGCAATACATAATTCTTTAGATTGTAAATGACAGGAATGTTTAAGAATCACTCTGATCAGGATATGGGCAATTTAACTAAGCTTGAAATACGGTAACAGATGAAACTGCAATGGGTGAAGTTTAGTCATTTTCTCTGGTAGAGCGAAAAAAATCTCATGACTTTACAATGAGAGCAGGAAAAAGAGAAGATGTGGAGGGGACTGGCATTTTGGGGATTGTAATGATAAGGTTTCATGCATTTGGTTTCCTCCTACATGCTCATTCAGCCATATATACATCCTCTAGCGTGGGCTTCAGAGCTGTCTAGTGAGATGGAATGTTCAAGAGCTATTTGTCTGTTTGAAGATCTGTGGTTAATGAACAGTTTGGATCAAATGAGTACCCAGAATTTAAATTCCATTTTAGAATGGAACAAAGTAACAGAAAACTAGGCGGAAATGATCTGGAAGTTATAGATCAGACAGGCAGAGCTTGAATGAATGTCAAAAATGATGCCTGACTTAACATACAAAATAATTTGTTGAAAAGAAATACAATGATTGCTGAACCTGGATGCTCTATTTTATATTAAATGATCTGACACTGTTGTGAGCAAATGGCTTACACGGGGAAAATAAAGTTTCCTGTTGCCGGTAAAAATAAACATATGCAATAAACAACAGAGGACGAGGGCTTGACTGTACCTTCCAGATGCCTGCAGAAAGGTAGGACTTTTGTAGGATGGTGCTTATTTAATGTGCATGAACTAAAGCAGGGGTGGGCAACTCCAGTCCTCAAGGGCCACCAACAGGTCAGGTTTTAAGGATAGCCCAGCCTCAGCACAGGTGATGCAGTCAAAGACTGAGCCACCTGTGCTGAAGCAGGGATATCCTTGAAACTTGACCTGGTGGGGGTCCTTCAGGACTGGAGTTGCCCACCCCTGAACTAAAAGGAAACCAAATCCCTTTGAAGTGGTCACACGCCAGCTTTTTCTTCCATTCACATGCTTAGATTCCACTTTGTATTTCTGCAGTGATCATGCAGTACAATTAGATGTTGATTAAAACAAAGTCGTTAAACCATTTATTGCTATCGAGGCTTCAACACATAAAACATAAGCATTTCATGAGAAAGATAATAAGTCTTTAATTAAAATGTACCAAAATGTTTTTGGCAACTACTGTATTGTCTTTCTATCATTGATTCTCAATATGTGGAATGTGGCAGAGACTCGCTATAAATCCCGGGTAGAAAGAAGACAGAAGACACTATTGTAGGTCCACACTGGCACCAAAACGTTGATCCTTGTGCTTCTGCACTACTAAAACATTGTTTGCCAAGGCCACTGGAGCGCCACCTTCTTTCTTCCTAGGATTTCCTATACCCAAACTTGCTGGGGCTCTCTGAGCACCTGTTGCATCTTATCATCGTAATTGTGAGTGCATCTCTATAAGGCAGTATCTTGGTGCCAGCCACTTGTAATCTATAATGAGTTCCAAAGAAGAAGACTACAATACAAAGCACGTGTGGAGGGAACATACCAGCTGTTGAATGATTGAGATTTGAAATGTAAATGATCGTTTGCCGACTTAATGGCATAGCTTCAATAAATAACACTTACACGTGGGCTGCTTGGACGATGGAAAGGGCGTTCTTAGTCAAACAAAAAGCTTATGCTATGAATATATTGTTCTTTAAAATGTACTGAAAGCCTTTGTTGGTGGAGAAGCCAACATCACATGACTGAAAATAAGCATAATGGATATTAGAAAAGTGCATCAACTATAGACACAGCATTACCATACAGATAACTAATGGAAGAAAAAAGCATGAAACAATGATCCTTTTCCCCTCAGATGACAATGCAAACATGCGGTCCACTTATTGTCTTCCGCTATTACTATTTTTTAAATAATCTAAATAGACATTTTCTGTTTATTTGTGACCCAAGTATGTAAAATCTTGCCTCTATTTTATCTTAACTCATACACTCAACACTGTAAATATGATCTATCCTTAAGTCTTTGTGTTTCTAGTCCATTGAGGTTAATCCTTTATAGAGAATACTCCTCAGTTTTCATGCTATATAGTATACTTTCTTCTCCAGATCACTGAGCCGCAGGTGAAGGCAGGAGAGGATATTTAGGGGCTTGTTCCATAAAGCTCAGAAAAATGGAAGTTATGTTTCCTTAGTTAACATAGTATCCTCAGAGCTAATTATAACAAAAACAATGGTCATTCTACATCACATTAGCATAGACAATTGCAGCATAACGTTGCGTTATATGCCAATAACGTGATGTTCAGTACATCTTAGTGCTACTCCGATCCAGGCCCTGAAATACTGTAGGTGTTTAACTCCAGTTGAGAAAGAGAAAAGACAGAAATAGCACTGTTCTTTAAATTGTGCATAACTGTGGTGTTACACAAATCCAAACACTGTAAAAAGCCCTATTCCATGGTCTGGGTGGCAGTAACGCCACATTTATCTATGACTTAATTAACGTAACATTAAGTCCCTGCATTAACCTTAAGTAGATAGGGGAGGATATGAAAACGTTTTATTTCTGGGAGGAAACATGACCCGAAGTTATGTCATTGTCCTCTGAAGATACACTGTTAGTCTTAATGGGACAATAAGTTAGGTTAACTCCACATTAAGTGACTTAACAGAGATTTGTGGATCTGGGCCAAGGACTATTCCATCTGGCTGGCCTTAAGCTTTGGGGGCCCAAGGCAGCACGCTGGCAGCGGGCCCCCCTGTAAGTTAAGGGAACTTACCTTGATGAGCGGCCCGCCAGCAGGGTCACAGGTCATGACAACATTTAACGTCAGTCACCATGGCAATGCTGTGATACAGGAGGAGGTCCGCTCCAGAAAAGGTAAGACTCCTCTCACAAAGAAACACACACACACCTACCTCTCGGTGAAAAGCGGTCCTGCTGGTCCGGGGACTCCTCGGCCCCTCCTCTTCCTCCTCCTGTTTGCGCCGTGATCCAAATTTCACCCGACCGGAGAGGAGAGCTGGAGGAGGGGGGCCCACCTCCAGCTCCTCCTGTTGGATTGCGGTGGCGACAGTAGGAGGGAGCCTGAGACCCACCTTTTGGTGCGGGGCGCAAGGCAGTCACCTTGCTCACCTTGCCCTGTGACTTAGGCCGCGCTTATAGTGCCGGCAACGCGAAGTCGCCCGAAAACAAATGCATTGTCGCCGCTGCGTGCGCTTATAGTAAGCACGACGGCGACAAAGCAACGAGATGTTTGGAAGCCGTAATTATTTGATTTTTCAGGAGCTGTCTCCTCATTTGACAGCCCCTGAACCAATAAGGAGACTGGTCGCCCGCGACACCGCCGCAAAGTGAAATACAACTTTAGCTTGCGGTGACGTCAGGCGTTGCGCCGCCGTCACTATAGGCGCGGCCTTAGTGTGCATAATGTTATCATACCTTTTCCCTCTCTCCGAAGAACCCAAGGCTTAGAAGTTGCAGGAGTGGGCAGAACTGCTTTATAGGATCTTCTGCACTAGTTTTGACCCATCTCACATGCCGCAGGTTCAGACACTGAGAGATAAGGTGACATGCATACATGAAGTTGTTAACAGGACTTCTTTAAAATAATCCCCACTTGAGAAACCAGTGTCTAAACCAAAGGGTGACGCTTTCTATCCGTTTCACTAGTGCTTATAAGGAGCACATAGCAACTACAAATCAAAACACTGTTCCTTAGGGATTTGCGAATAGGATTATGAGTCAGGTATACTGCTGAGCAAAACATTGGTCGCCTCGTCTCATCCCTACTTTGCACATGGTAACTAGGCGGTATTGTGCAATGCCCCGAGTAGGTCGCATGTACTGTATGCACAAAACTTTGCCTTCACTAAGGTCCATTGCTCTTATTTATACACTTATCAGATACAATCATATTACCAATTTTAAACATCCATGCAATGACTTTTCATCTCAAGCCTTCTTATTTTCATTAAGCATAATGTGTGCAATGTAAAAATTCTGTTCATTCATCTAGAGAAATCATTCTTTCAGCCGATTTCCATGCACTCTGCTGCTCAGTCACTGTGTATCACAATCCATTAAACATTGGGTATTGTCACAATGTCAACTAGCATTAAACAATTTTAGTAACGTTGTTTAGGGGATTTTGTGTGAGCCTTAAGGAAAGTAATCATTAACACTCTAAGGTCACAGTAAAGTTCAAGCTGTATTTGATTGTGTTAGAAAGTGACTTCAGCTAGGCGTTTGTAGGTGTTTACATATCTGGAACATTGGAATAGTGGGGGAGATAATTTGTGTTTATTGGAACGGGCTTGCTTTTCCCAGTATACTGACATACATTGCAGGCTGATATACGTTTAAAGGACCAACGTAAACCTGCTCCATGTTATTTTGACCTTACAAGTAATTGCACATTATTTTACAAACAAAGTGACACCAAAAAAATAATAATAATAATAAAAAAAAAAGATGCCCTGGATTTAAAGAAATATAAATTCTGAAAACTAGACTTCCTAATGCATTCAGTATGTTTGAGATAAACTGAAAGCGCTGCAAAAAATACCAGGGTCTGATTGCACAGTAATATAAGAATGATGGTTTGGGAACCTCGTGCCCTTGATGAGACGGGTAAGAAATCAAGTTTGGGGCGATGATGAACTTGATGGATGTCATACAGATGCTTAGAAAAGACTCTGATTGTTTTTGATTTCAGCATCCAAGGTCCTATCAATTGCTATGTTCTTCAGTGAAGGTAATCAAAAAAATAGTGTTGTTTAGTTACTGGCAGTGTCACTCTGACCAGAAAGTCAAGTGATACATCATCGTTCTGAATAAATAAGTGCAGCAGTTTATACCACAACATACTGTATGTTCATTAAAAAGCACTATGTAAAAGCATTAGCTCCTGTTATGGGGAATATTCCTACAGCTATCCTATGGTAATGAGAATTCTGCACTGTATAGTGGTACTGAGAATTTCTATATCATTCTAATCTCGCTTAAGATCCCTTTTTAAGAGAAAGGGTGACTCAGGGCCATATTCGATATGCTGGAGGAATAGGTGTAATGCTTAGGGGGTTATTCAGTTACTGAGTTTCCCTCTGATGGTGCCCCTTCCTTTTCCGTATCCGGATTAGGTGACGCCGCGTACATCTTGATTGCGATTTACCGGGGGAGTGCCACAGACCTCTCTGGCACCCAAGATGTTAATGGATGTTACCCAAATTCAATTGTTCACTACATTGTGAAATTCACTCTTGCTTTTTGCGGAGCCGTGATAATGCCGTGACTTGGGCTCTTAATCACTGCAGTTGCATTCTGATATATTAGCGTTTGATATGTAAATGTGCATCTTACTGAGCTTCACTCCATATTCTCTGACTTGGGAAAACACAATTTCCTGAAATAACATTGCTAATGTTTATTACCCACATAGACCTGGAGTGGCCAACGCCAGTCCTGACCTGTTGATGGCCCTTGAGGACTTGAGTTGACCACTCGTACTTGTTAGCGTTACTGGATGGGAAGTAGGTGTCCCATTTATCTCCAGAACCATGAGGAATATTCCCCAGCTCACAAATTCGCGTTTTTTTTAACTTTAGCGCTGGGGTGGCCAACTCCAGTCCTCAAGGGCCACCAAAAGGTCAGGTATTAGGGATATCCCTGCTTCAGCACAGGTGGTGCAGTCTTTGATTGAGCCACCTGTGCTAAAGCAGGAATATCCAGTAAACCTGACCTGTTGGTGGCCCTTGAGGACTGGAGTTGGCCGCCCCTGCACTACAGGTTGGTGACATGGCAACCTGTAATAAATGCTGAGCATCCCTCGGAGGATATCTCCCTGAGCAAAGATATCCATTGGAAATGCTTTGCGACTGTGGTTGAATTTTTGTGGGGCCCCATTTTTGAGATGCGATTAGTGAAGCATGGTATGTGTGACTTTCATCTCTAAGCGGGATATGTATCAACTGGAGCGCCACTTAAAAACCACTGTGGATTGTGCCATTTTAACACGGTGCCAAATGTATGAAGGTACTTTGCTCTGTTTTTTGCCCCAATTTGCTCCACTTCCGTATTAGGGAGCAGCTATCGGAGGAGTTAGGAGAGTCAGCGCAGTTTCGTAACGAGACGCATATAAATACAGTATGTGGTAGCCACAAGTGTAGAGATGCAGCGCACAGCAAAGAACTGGATCCACGGGACAGCAGCAGTTTGATAAAAGTAAAGTTCTTTATTGAAAAAGCATGGTGCAGACAGGCATGGGTGCAGGAAAAAAGTCTCTGTCTCTAACGCGTTTCACGCCTGTGTGGCGCTTCGTCGGAGAGTACAGTTAGGTGTGCCATACTAGCCCTCTTATAGCGGTCCCAATTTGCTAAATTTGGAACCTCCGTGAAAATTCATGAACCGGAAGTGACGCGGCTATCTCGGTAAACCGGAAGTGACGTGTCGCAATGCGTGAGTCACTGTTGTTTACCGGCTGTCTTTGCCTTGTTATGCACGTCATCTGACCTCGTGGGAAGACTGACAGGGTAAATAGCAATGGAGGTTAAAGTCAAACCGGATAATATGTGGCCGCTTTACTGAACCGGAAGTGACGTGTCGCTATTATGTGCACAACAGCTATTTGTTTACATGCTGGCTAGGTAGTCATAGCGACCTGTAGACAAACCCTGAAATGGTCTAGGGAGGAGAAAAAATAGGTAATCAAATGAGGGATACAGTATGTGCCTGTAAATGGTGCAGCTTTCTCACTTTGCACCAAATAAATGCACCCAGTTTAGGTGGCGTTAACCATGGCCCGAACGAGATCTGCGCCAAATGCTAAAAGTAAGATTAGGAAGATTTATATGTACAGTATGTCGCTACTCGCAGTTTGCAGCAAGTGCAAATAATTCAAACTTTTTGATACAAAACGGAACTCTTAACCAGTGCTGGGAAGGGTCATATTGAATAAGGGCCAGACTATTTACAGACTTACACTCACACTGCACCTATTTTACAGGTACTACACCTGTTATCTATGTCTTGTACCTAATAGTAACAGTTAGACCTATTGAGCCTACATGTGCAGGTGGTTGAAACTCAAAAACTTCAGCTAATTACAGAAGCTGGGAGATTTGATGACCTGATAATAATCACATGGTCAAGGGGAATTTAACACAATTTCTCTTGTGTGTATTTAAGTATACACAAATAAATGGGAAAATCCACATATTAAATTGATAATCTTTGGATGTAGGAAACTGCACAATTCTGAGGCTCCTTATGGGATGTTGCATGCTTGGAAGTGCCTCTATCCCGCACTGATGTAGCAAATAAACTGTAACTATGCTATGTTCCAAATGTTGGACAGTCTCTACAGACTGGACATATTTTACTGACAATGTAAGCAGGTTATGTACAGGGCCTTTGTGTTTCAAGTGCTGACTCTGAAGTGGGAGACACCTGTTTAATCTGGCTCCCATTGAGCTAGAGCAAGCCACTTTATGTCATTGAAGCTCAAGTACCCAACTCTGGATTGTATGCTCTTCGGTTCAGAGACTTTCTTTTTGCAGGGTACTTCTTTGTGCACACATTGACCTTGATGTAAATCTAAATTCCCAATGTGCATAATGTGCAGTTGTTACTAATGGATCCTTTGGTGTATATGTTATGATAGCATTAATGCTAGTGACACATTCCATTCGTATGATTTTAGCCACGTTGCATAATAACAAAGGCTTATAAGAGAATGGAAGCTGAGATTATTGAATTTTAGAATCATGGAGATGAAATACCATGAATTCCACATAACGTGGTATGCATGGAAAATCAGAATTGTATAGAGAATATGGCCTTGTTTTTAAGCGTTATGATAACTTCATCCTAACCTTATGGACCTAGTGCCCCCTAATTACAAGTATTATTGACCGAATATTGACTGTTCTCTTTAAATCCTTCTGTGCTACAAGGGTATGGAATAATTTACTGCTTTTGGAAAGTTCCAGTAAGTGTTTCAGACAAGCCGCGTGCTGATTACTGTGACGGATTTGCTGTGGTCTCTGGATTTTGCAATGCTTAAACATGGAGGATTGCTGCAAAATTGAATCGGGCACAAAAGCATTAAATAAAACAAACATACTCCTGACAACAGAAGGACAAATCAAGACATCGATTGAGTACACCCTTTATATACTTCAGATGTTAGAAATACTGATGGGGTACATGCATCAAGAACACCCTCCTACTGTCTCTGTACGTTCTTCCTACCTACCAATTAGATTGTAAGCTCTTCGGGGCAGGGAATCCTCTTCCGAAATGTTACTTTTATGTCTGAAGCACTTATTCCCATGATCTGTTATTTGTATTATTTGTTATTTATAGGATTGTCATGTGTATTACTACTGTGAAGCGCTATGTACATTAATCGCGCTAAATATACATAAAGGTGTGTGTGTGTATATATATATGTGTGTGTGTGTGTTTGTGTGTGTGTGTGTGTGTGTATGTGTATGTATATGTGAGTTCCAGCGTTAACACCTATTCACTTACATGGGAGTTAACGTGATACCGAGATTAATGCTGTTGCCCCTGTGTATCAAGACAAAAATGGGGCCATTATGGGGCAAACATGGCAAGGGACATTTATTTTAAAGAGATATCTGGTTCATATTTTTTTTCCCCAGAATTGCCTTGATACATAGACCTCCTAGGGTCTTATTCTGCATTTTCAGTCGTAAATCCTCATTAAAGCGAATAGAGAATTTGTGGGCGAAAAAGCCTGAATGGACACTTTGGACAATATAGAATGACCCCCTTAGTATAGAGATGCACTGTTTACCTTAACCGTGCAGAATAGTTAGTATGGAAATCTAACATGCAGAACATACAAGTCATTGTGTCTGTGAACCACAGGCAGGTTCATGTTTATTTTAATCATACTGTACATGCATGTCTAACATGCACAGTAATTAACATCTGTAACATACAGAAAAAAACATGCACAACATCTGTAACATACACAGTAACAATTATTTGTAGCATGTGAGAAGTACAGTAGCTAGAAATTACTTAGCATGATGATATCAAATAGAATTGTATCTTCTTTCTTTATGGGGTCGCTTTGTTGTAATGCCTTTGTGTACTAGCAGTGCAGAGAAGTGTCTATCTGTAACACGCAGAGCAGTGAATCTAACACGCAGTCTAGTGTCACTGTAACACGCAGAGTAGTGAATCTAACACGCAGAGCAGTGTGCATCTGTAACACGCAGAGCAGTGTGCATCTGTAACACGCAGAGCAGCGTGCATCTGTAACACGCAGAGCAGCGTGCATCTGTAACACGCAGAGCAGCGTGCATCTGTAACACGCAGAGCAGCGTGCATCTGTAACACGCAGAGCAGCGTGCATCTGTAACACGCAGAGCAGCGTGCATCTGTAACACGCAGAGCAGCGTGCATCTGTAACATGCAGAGCAGCGTGCATCTGTAACACGCAGAGCAGCGTGCATCTGTAACATGCAGAGCAGTGTCTCTCTCACATGCAGGGCAGTATGTACAGTATCTAACACGCAGAGCAGTGTGCATCTGTAACACGCAGAGCAGTGTGTGTCTCTAACATGCAGGGCAGTATGTATCTAACACACAGAGCGGTGTGTATCTGTAACACACAGAGCAGTGTGTAGCTGCAACTTCAGAGGAACATACAATGTGTGCCTGTAAGTGATAAAAGGACAGCCATATCAACCGGCATTTGAAACACAGATTGCTGCATCTGTAGCATGCAGATCCCTACATTTGAGGAACGGTGAGTAGTTAAGGGGTTGAAAGGTAGCTGCCATGGAGATGAGAACAATTGTTTGTCCTGAAAACAAAAATGATACTAATAATTACTGTACTAATACACAATTATTAGAGAACCTTGCTGTTAACATTGCCAGTGTGACACCTGATTGCGAGGAGTTAAGCCGCTTAGAGATTAAATATTCTGCCACGTGGGAGTTGAAAAACATTTTGTATAAATGCTTTGCTGCCTACATCCCTCATCATGTTCTGAAGGGATAATGTGCTACATGGTATAGAATTTACAGAACAAGGAACTCACTCATAGCTACTGTAGTAACGGACCATTCATTGTTTGAACACTTCAAATCCTAATTTATACTTACTTATTTGTACTTGCTCACATCTACTGGATTTGCAATAAAGTAAAATCACCTCTCTATTACTTTCTCTACCTTTTCTAACATGCTTTCATTAATATACAGGTATGTTTTACTGCTTTTCAAGAACAAAACACCTGCTTCCATCACTGTTTGACATTAATATGAACTACTGACCATTCCTAATTGTGACTGTGAATTTGTTATTCCACATCAGCCTCTGGAAGGATTTCATTGAGAAATACTGCATGCAATAAAGGATTTAAATGCAACAGCAATTTCATTTAAAAATAAATAACAAATGTTGGGGGTTAAGGACACTGAGGTGATTTCACTAGTATTAATCTAATTCTACTAATTGTACGTCTATCTCTCATACTTCCTCGCTCACTAGCACAGTTACAATGTTCCCCATTAATAGAGATGGGTGATTTTTTTCTTTTTTGCGAATTTGGATCTGCAGCGGATCCTTTGGTCAGATGATTTGAGCGGATCAACCTCAAAAAGGGTGATTCGTGTTTTTGTGGATTTTTTATTATTATTACCAATACAATCCATGGATTCCGCAGCCCGTGGAGGGATTTGTAGAATCCAATCCCCGGATTCAGCAATCCGTCCTTAAGAATCCGCCAACGGATTGCTGAATATGCGGATCGGATGCTACAAATCCGTTCACGGGTTGCATCCTGTGATGGTGGCGGTAGCCAGCCTTCATAATAAAGGTGAAGCCCGGCTAGCTACCCCATAAACCATGGTTTCCTAGCGGCTTATCAGCACTATAAGCCAGGGACAATATGTGTGTTTTGATCCTCTGTGTTTTAGGTACAAAACTGGGACTTCGGGAGCAGGAATAGTTGGTAATGGGGGGTAAAAGGGATTAAAATACATATAAAATGTTCTGGGACAAAGTGGCCAGTGGTCCAATAATTCTAACCGCAAATCACGCCTGATTTGTGTGTATGCATATGCATTGTATCCCGTTATATTCCCTAGTAATATATTACCAGTGAAGTTATTGAAACGTGGTATTAAAGCTTGGTTGCCCAAAAGCCAGGTTTTATCAACAAAAGCCCTGAGCCCAGGTTAGAGAAATAAATGTGTTTTAATTGTGTATTCATCTCTATGAGGACAGCCCTGGTAATTCCATTAGCCAGGATGTCTGCATCGAGATGTTGGATCAAAGGGGAGGATGGGAGTAGCAAGATGTCGGGCCATTTGGTTGAGTGGGGAAGGACAGAGAAACAGGTCCAGAAACAAGGTTCCCCGCAGGGGAGACTCTTTGTTCTCTGAGACACTGAGGAGCCTACCCAGCAGGAAGTATGGGGCTGGCAAGGGGGAAAGCCGTTGCTCATAGGCACAGTTACCATTGGCCAGTTCGAATTTCACTCTCACCAGCTACCCTCATTACGCCCCCTCCTCTGACGAGTGCAACCAGCCAAGCCTCCCGCTTGTGAGAGGTGGTTGCACTACGATCCATGCACTGGTTGGCAGTCCCTGTTCCATGTTAGACATAGGACATCAAGGTCTATGTAAGGGGACTTCCCGACCAGAGAACCAGACCTTGATTATTCCTAGGCTTGGTCCGGTGAAGCAGAGGCGGGCTTTTCAAAGGTGCTTTGCTCGCAATAGCAAAGCACTGGGCATTGAGGTGCCGGAGAAGACTAGCCAAGTGGAAGACAAGTGCTAGGGACACGCCAACGTCTGCTACGAACAAAGACTCAGTCAGCGGGGTAAGCCAGGTATCTATCCCGTAGATAGTACCATGATGTTCCTGGACATGGAGCAGACTGCGTAAGTCTTCCTGAAGCAGGCGCCATAGTGAGGCTAGAGACTCCCTCCAGACCCCAGCTGAGCGTTTATTCCCTGTATTTTGTGTTCCATTGTATGCCTGCTGGTTTTACCAGAATAAATCCCATTTTATTCCACTACGGTGTCCTGCCTAGTGAATTGATCCCGGAAGGTAAAGGTGTTAAAAGTACTGGTCTCCAGTGACACATCCAATGGCAGATTTTGATGAATCCGCACGGATATACCATCCAATATAACACAGCCCTGCAAGGCCTTCCCCCAACCAATAACACCTCCCGGGTGGAACCCCCAAAATCCTGGAGTGCCTTGGCACTTAACCCGGTAGTGTCCACAAGCCAGTCCCTCCCCCAAAGATTGTGTGGGATAGCGCGCTTCCCTTTGTGTGTTGGGGCCCGTTTGTGCATGTGTATAATACCTCCCTGTTCTTAGCCCAGATCAGGTCAGCTTAGGGAGGATACTCCACGGATCTGCAACGTGGTCCTACCCTGCAATCCACTGGCTCCTTTGCTGAGTGAATCCTTGGGCAGATGCACCTGGAGGGGCTTCCAGCTGGAGTGTACCCCTTTAAGATAGTCTCTAACGGAGTGTCCTTGCTTTGCTCACGAGCAGCAGGCCACACTTCACCTTTTGAGGTAAGTTCCTGCAGCTGAGCCCTCTTATTGACACTATTGGGAATGAGTCCCTATCTAAAGCCCTATCTAAAGCCTAAAGTATATATGCAGCATACACAGCATACACCAACTACAGTGACTCAGGGAATCTACCTTGGACCTGGGGGAAATCTGGCCTAGTCCAGGGGAGCACTGCTCCCTGGACAGTACCTTCACCCTCTCTCTCCGGATCACGACTGGCGTGGTGTCCCTTGGCGCCAAATGTATCTACTTCCGCCGTGTTTCCAGGAGCCCTATTGGTCCTCCTGCAACATGTGCAGCCGCCCCGTGGGTTGATGGGACTTGTAGTCCCCTTCCTCAGCCTATTCCTATGGGCCACCATACTCTGCCTGGCACTGCGCATGCGCGAGCTTCCCTGACATGGCGGCACCCTTAACTGCCACTCGCTACGGGTCTCTGGCGACCCACTCACCCGCAATACCTGTCTGAGCTACCCCCCCTCTCGCGCAGCCCAGAGGTAAGAGGGGGACCTGGCTACATGTACATTTAGTGGAATGTAATAAGATAGTTACATAAAATGGTTACATAAAAGCCAGCCAGGAATTATGGAGTAAGATTTTATAGCTAGGCTTTTGCTGCCAAATTAATTGTTTCTGTTTATGTGCAGGTCATTAATATTGTGCTATGATATCTAGTATATATTGATCATATCTTATTGCAGATGTATTTTACACCATGTTCAGGATAAAAAGGACCACTTTAGTTTATGATAATGTCTTACTGTATATCTTTCTCGCTCAATCCCCATGAAAATGTGCACAATTGTAGGTCTGTTTTGTAGATTAACACAATAAGGCTAAGCTCATACACTCCACTTGCTTGCGAGAGTGTGAGCTCTTACATTGCCGCGCGGTTGGAGCAGAAGCGATCCCTGCTCATAGTACTGGCGGCAATGCGGGGTGTCACAAAGCTAGTTCGCTTTCATTGGCTGAACCAGCTCACGTGATGCTGACGTCACGTGGCAGTCGCCCGAGAAGAAAACATTTTTTTTATGTCTCCTCAAAACGCTGCCACGTCAACGCGGCTCTTCACCTGCAGGCACTTGGCTAACTGATATAGCCATTGACGGAAGTGTGCTTGACACGCATGCAGCAAACCCACCACTATAAGCTCGGCTTTAGAAACACAGTGTAGAATATAAGCTGATAATTAAATTGTGTCACTTATGTTAACAAGTACCAGATACACTGCGGGGGTTCATGTTCATTAAA
Source organism: Ascaphus truei (assembly GCF_040206685.1). Lineage (NCBI taxonomy): Eukaryota > Metazoa > Chordata > Amphibia > Anura > Ascaphidae > Ascaphus > Ascaphus truei. The sequence goes on along the minus strand of NC_134490.1, from coordinate 47,133,793 downwards.
CGAGAAATAGGAGTTTTTCCTTCGTTGCTCGTAAATGTGTTGAATTGTTGTAATATAATTGGAAACACTACGATTACTATAACGTTTGCGTTCAAAGTATGTTCAAAATGTCCTCCTCCTGCTGAAACATACGCCCGAAGACGAGAATACCACTGTCTGATTGCATTATTTGTGGCATCAATTTTACTAATCCGTCTTTTCAGTCCTCCAAGCGACCATCCTTTATCAGGAAACATTTGATGTAAGGGTTTTATAACATGTTTATCTTCGCTAAACACCATGTTGTAACTATGCACTCGATTAGGTCATCACACTGTCACCAATTTCAAAACGATATTTATTCGATTAGTAAATAATTCTGTAATAATCTCCTGTGACCACTTGATATGATGAAAAATAAAAGGGGGTCCTGTTTTTTATGAACACAGTTTTATTTTATTTTTTTAAAGTAATTATATTTAAAAAGTAAACAACTACAGTTGAGGCCCTCTCTCACTAGGGCTTAGAATCAAATGGCATGAAAAGACAGGAAACACAGGGCTATGAGGGGGAATTGGGCTGTTAGGTTTCAGTGTTAAAAACGGCATTAACAGGAGCTGCAATTCCAGTGCTAATGGAGATTAATTTGGAGGTATGAGTTCTTCTCCTGACTGCATACTGTGCACCCTATGGCTAGTCGCACCATCATTCCAACAGTTCACAATAGCAATTCATATTTGTAAAGTGCTACTTTCATTTTTCAGCAGGCACTGCCTATTGTGTAAATATGCATAGCGTTCTGTTATTGTATTATACCTAATGGTGGGAAGGAAAATAATAAATGTATGGGTGTAAAGAGGCGATGCTGACACAGAAGTGTAGTAATGGTTTAATACAAGCACAGCATCAATGCAAGTAAATAGTTTTATTCCATGTGCACAGGACAAAACAACCAAGAGAACTCTTCCTTGGTAAGACAAGGGAATTACACTCAGGGCGCAGCACTTATATCTTTTACAAAAAGTCGTTACCTGACTTCATTCGTACCACATTCTGCGCACGCACTTTTACAATTGCACCACTGGAGAAAATAAAAGGCAAAAACAATGGCTCGGAGAGACCAAATGTGATTCATCATCTCATTATAATATATGCGCCAAGTAACTTTCCCCAACTCATCCTGACTCACCTCCAACTCTTCTATTGACTCACAAACTCCTCCTACTGACACCTCCCAACTCCTCCTCCTGAATCCCAAATCCATCCTACTGACTCCCCCTGGGTCCTTAGTTGGGGATAAATACGAGATATGTATCTGTAATAAATAAAGCTGTGTGTAACGTTGCTGACTGCAAGACAGGATACAGACCCGCAGGGCAGAGGTAGGAAGTAGTACACCGACCTTGGCCTGGAATACAGGGGTAGTATAGTCCAATTCTAGGGTAAAGGCAGCAGGCAGGGATAGCAGAAACAGGTACAGAGTACTTTGCATGAGCAAAGTCAGGGAGCAACTGCCTGCTATTTAAAGGCCAGAAGCAGCTGTTGGCAAGGGGGGCCAGAGAGAGGCTGACTTCCTGTCAGGAACTGAGGGCAGGAATGGTCAGGAAGCAAGATGGCCACTGTAGCTTCAGTGAGGGTGTGAATTCACTTCTGGTCGGCAGCCATCTTAGGTATCCAGACAGATCCCTTATACTGTGGCTGTTAATTTCGCCCAAGAAGTTTTATGGTGTGTTTTTATTGGGAATGGGACAGAGGTTCAGCTCGAGGCATGGGTAAGTCAAGAATCTGACAAAAAGAAGAGTCATAAGATGTTAAGAAGCTAAGCGATCAATGTCTCCTAATAAAAGTTCACAAAAAGCTGACACTTATGGGATAGACTGGACCATTCATTTGACTTATTATTAGAGATTTACAAAACTTTCAACCGTGAAAAAATCGCAACCAAGTCAAAGTTGGAAAGTGATTCACAGGAATTCAATGTGCATTACAATTTCATTTAATATGCTAAAGTTCTTTAATTAAAACCGCTGTCTTACTGTTGAGACTATAGTAACAGGGCATGCTAAAACTTTTGCAATTGCATTTTGGATGGTTTCACACATCTCTACTTATTCCTACGAGCAGTGCTCTCGTGGGAGGCTATGCCTGGATCTTACGTGTGGGTTCCTGGCTTCCAGACTCCATCTGCTAAAGCCTTTAAATATCAGACACTTCCCATTCTCCATTGCTAAAATCAGTAAAATCAGAATCCAGATTTCCACTCCTCATCCTTCCCTCCTCTTCCTACTCTACCTCCCAGTCCTCCCCACTCCTCCCCCTCCCAGTCATCCAGTCCTCCCCCTTCTTTCCCCTCTGAGTTCTCCCCTTCCTCCTTGCCCTCCTCCCCTCCTCATCCTGCTTCTCCCCTCATCCTCACCCTCCCGGTTTCCACCCCTACTCCTCCTCCTTCCTCTACCCCCTCCAACTCCTCCCCCCCACTCCTTATTCCTCTTCCTCTCCCACTCCTCCCTTTCTCCCTCTCTCCCTCTTCCTCCTCCTCACCCCATCCCCTTCCTCCTCATCCCCCTCCCCTTTGTCCCCTACAATTCCACCTCCCCCTTCTCCCCCTTCCCCTCCACCCCCTCTTCCCCTCCACCCCACCTCCCTTCCACCCCCTCCTCCTCCCCCCTTCAACTCCTCCTCCCCCCACTCCTTATTCCCCACTTCCTCTCCCACTCATCCCTCTCCCCCCTCCTCCTCTCTCTCCTACCCCCTCCTCCTCCCCCTTTTCATACCCCCTTCTCCTTGGTTTGGGTCCGATATCCTCATCCCTACACCTCCTTCATCACGGTAATAAAGCCAAAGTATCTAACCATCTAATCATTTGTTACCAATTTGTCATCAATTCATTACATACATACACATACAATACCCGTATTTAAAGTGAACCTAGAACAAATAAAACTAGAATCTCACAAACGGGGGAAGGCTGCGGCTTTCACACAATGGGCCATGTCTGATCACGCTGATCAGAGAAATTCATGTGTAGCTTCCAACCCAACGTTCTGACACTGATGTTCTATGCGATGATGATGATGATTCTGCTGCTGATGATAGCAATCTCTTTAATTTGCATGCGTAGAAGGAGAGCTCAGAGCAGCGGACGAGACACTGATGAGTGCAGTACCTTCTCACGCGATTTATTTACCTGCGGCAGCAGAACGCTGCAGCTTGAAGCGGAAGTGTAAGCCGCACAGCTCTGTCGTATTATCAGGGGCCTGAAGTCCTGAAAGATGCAACACATCAGAGTGTAAGCTCTTCTGGGAAGGAAATGAAGGTCTCATTTTAATAGATACAGTGCTACACTTAATGCCATACAAAGCATGATTATTGCATTTGAACAGAGGAGTGACTGCCTCTTTTGCTTGCTGGCTCTTGTAATATTTTCACTCCAAGGCTCAGACTAATAATTTATAATAAATTGAATGCCTTGGTTTAAGATTGATTGCTAAAGTATCCCTTTATTCACATACGCTGTTCAGTCTTCCGAAAATACAAATAATTGAGTGTTTTTTTTTTTTTTTTTTAAGGTTAGGAAAATGAAAACCTGAAAATGATTTCTGAGACATTTAGTACTCAAACTCTTAATTTTATTTGAAGGTGAATGAAAAAAGATTTTCACACTGCACTTGTGAATGCAAGTAGATGTAGAAACAATAAGGACAGTTTAGCTTTAATAATAAAGCTGAGAATATTTGGTGCTTCGGCCAGATCAGCATTTGCAGCTGTTCTCAAACTTGCATTCATAATAACTTAATTGACAAAAAGGAAAAATGTAATATTTTCCACTAACTTCCGACACAGACGGCTTCTTTTGATAAACACCAAAAACATATTTTGATTTCCATTTATTACGTTAGACCTGAGTTTTAATTGAGGAGCGGATATTGAATTAAAACAACTGGATATTAAGAAACAGTTCACACAGAGCTATCACTGCTCCGTGTTTTGGAGCAGAGCTGCAGAGTATGTAAGAACATTTTCTTACATCTGATGCAGAATTTTACACTTCCGCCACTTCAGATGTGAAGGATTTGGGGGGCAAATAAAAGGCAAAAACAATGGCGCGGAGAGACACTGAATGTGATTGATCAACCTCTGCTACTGACTCCCCCCAACTCCTCATACTGACTCCCCCAAATTCCTGCTGAATCCCAAACCATCCTACTGACTCCCCCAAACTCCTACTGAATCCCCCCAACGATCCCCAAACTGATGTATGTATATATGTAGGAGAATATTGTACATATAGAAAAGTGAGCCCCAGTGTATCAATTATAACAATTTGATATTGTGAAAATATTAATTGTGAAACACTTTACTGATAACCTTAGTACTGAAAATAGTGTCAGATAAAAACACGATCCATGAATTAACCTCAGCAGAAAGTGAAAAAAGTGAATGGACTTTTTTTTAAAATTAAATCCTCTAAGGTGATTTAATAAAATACTTAATTCAACAATTATAAATAGTTTCATGTTAATTCAGCCCACAATAGTCATTAGCTTTTAATTAATCACAGGGGGCCTCCAGTTCTACCAGAAAGACGATGATTCGTGTTTGAAGGCTTGAAATACAAAGAATATTCCTCATCACTTTATATTACAGCATGCTCAATATCAAGGGATGGGTGCAATCCTGCGTTGTGCATGGCCTGCATGATATAAACTTCCAGGGCAGATTGAATTCATTTCCAATTGAAAAGCGAAGGTAAGTCTGAAAATCGCAGCTTATTACCTCTGTGAAATCCACGTAATTATTGTATTTTTGAACGGAGAACTTCTTTTGTCCCTGTCCTGAGGTCGAGCTGTAATTACACTTCCATGTGTTCCTTAATAAGGTCAAAGTCAGCACAGAATGCAGCAGAACGTTAAGGACAGAGTTTGATTTCCATGGCAGAAAATGTCTTACAAAACGAGCTGCATTGAAGACTTCTGAAAACACAATTCTAGGTAGTATTTTGGCACAATTCTTAAGTAAAAACAAAATAATGGTAATAATTATAACAATAATTATAATAACAATAATAATATAGATTTAAAAAAAAAATGCTTCGGAACTTACCCCTGATCAGCTTTGGAATTGGTGGAAGATGAAAGTTGCATGCTTTACATTCTGCGGTATGTGTTGCATTTTCCGCAGTGTGTTGCAGGCTCCTCTCGTCAATAGGAAAAGCGCAAGGAATGCACTAGTGCAGGGGTGGCCAACTCAAGTCGTTGAGGGCCATCAACGGCTCAGGTTTTAATGATATCCCTGTTTCAGCACAAGTGGTTCAATTCAGTCATTGACTTATTTCTGGCGAATTGTTTTACAGTGGCTAAACGGCCATGGCGAATTGTTCCACTGGCTAAACGGCCATGGCGAATTGTTCCACTGGCTAAACGGCCATGGCGAATTGTTCCAGAGTGGCTAAACGGCCATGGCGAATTGTTCCACAGTGGCTAAACGGCCATGGCGAATTGTTCCACAGTGGCTAAACGGCCATGGCGAATTGTTCCACAGTGGCTAAACGGCTGTGACTAATTGCCCCATTCCTCAGCTTGTAGTGTGTCGCCTCTTGTAAAGAGTCTCCTGATCATCTCTCTGGTTCCGCAGTAGTCTTTTCCCTTAGGGTAAAGCAAGTCGCAATCTACATCCCACACCTCACGCCACATACTGTAACAGCAGCATCGTCTCAAACGGCAGGGACAGGCAGCGTGTATGTTGGGGAATATGTGTTTGTGGATAATGCCCACTTCATCAGGGGAATGCTAAAACAGATCTTTGTGTATATATAGTGCCATGCATTTTTTAATTGTGTATCATACACTCAAAGGATTGATACATAGTATAATTAACATAATTAGGCAATAATGTATCGGCTATTAGTGGCCTTACATGCAATATGTTAAAGCTGCAGTTCAAGCTGCCGTATATATATATATATATTTCCCCCCCCCCCATTCAATATGTGCATAAATACAATCTACACACTGACAAGTGATTAGCTAAGCTGCAGATCGATCCGTTCTCCTGTAATTGATCGCTTGCTCAGGGTTATTTAATTCAGTTCTTGCACAGCATTGTGGGAAATGTAGTCCTGGAATATTATTGACTAGGCAGTTACTAGATACAATTGGTGCACTGCTAGAGAGAGGGTGGGGCTCAAGAGCCAGAGCCTATCGAAAGGGGAAGGGGGCTTTCACTTTGGAAATACTTCTTACATTAGAAACATTAAAAATGTCTTTAAAACATTTTTTTTTAAATGCTACAAGTATTTTCTCATAGTATAGAACTGATTTATTTAGAAAAGCACACATGTAGGATACTGCTTGAACTACTGCTTTAATACCAAAAAAGTATCCAAAGAAGTTAATATTATAACGCTGCTGCCAAAATTACTCTACTCTTTCCTAAATCTGTCTTAGTGTCTCCCCTGCTGAAATCCATCTCCTGGCTTCCTATCAAATCCTGCATCTCACACTCAATGCTCCTCCTCACTTTTAAAGCTTTACACTCTTCTGCCCCTCCTTACATCTAAGCCCTAATTTCTTGCTAAACACCATCCCGACTCTTGCGTTCTGCTCAAGGATGTCTTCTCTCTACCTCCTTTGTATCTAAGTCTCTCTCCCACCTTAAACCTTTCTCACTGACTGCCCCACACCTCTGGAATTCCTTTCCCCTCAATATTCGACTAGCACCGTCTTTCCAGCTCTAAAACCCACCTTAAAAAAACACCAGCTTAACAAAGCATATAAGTACCTCCATGGCTGATACTTTACACCACATACATGAACCTTGGCCATTTGCAGACACACCAGAACACCTTTGTACTGTCTCTGTACGTTCTTCCTACCTACCAATTAGATTGTAAGCTCTTTGGAGCAGGCACTCCTTTTCCTATATGTTACTTTAATGTCTGAAGACTTCCCATTATATGTTATTTTTATTATTTATATGATTGTCACATTTTTTTACTGCTGTGTAGCGCTATGTACATTAATGGCGCTATATAAATAAAGACATATACATACATTATAAAAACAATCTATCAAAAATTAATTAAATAATGGAGAGAAACAGAAAAATGCAGCACCTAGACAGGGATAAAAAAAATAAACTTCTTTCTTGATTATCGCAAACCACAGTTGCATAATCCCTCAACATAAAATGCTGGGAGATAATAAACATAAAGGGTATAAAACCTTTTTATCATTAGCAGCAGTTGAACTAGTGGAGATATTCCGCAGAGGGAGAGAGATTAAAAAGACTGAGAGGGAAGTTTACTGGGCCACACTCTTGGATATATTGGAACCAAGAGGTCTGAATAGGAAAATACATTGACAACATTGTTTGTGAGTGTAGTGCTATTTGTAACAACCTCCTTTAAATTGTATATATTTTTTACAATTTGTAAATTTTGTATAAAGTTTTTTTGATTTACAATGTTTTTTAGGCACCATTCCAGGATTACCTGATGCTGATCACATGGGGGGGATTAGGGGTATATAAGGAAGTAAAGCGACTCATGGGGTTATGCATGACCCGTGAGAAAGTCCTGAGGGAGAAACGCGTTGGCTATTTTAACTGTTTGTATTATCTCCCAGCATTTTATGTTGAGGGGTTATGCAACTGCGGTTTGCGATAAATAAAGGAAAAAGTTAATTTTGTTATCCCTGACTTGGTGCTGGGGTTTCTGGTTCTCTTTTCTGCTCAGAGTTAATAACATTTAGCTCTGAACAATATCATAGAATACAAAAAAAGAAGCGCAAGCTGACTGATTCACCAAACAGTGTAACCAAGACAAAAAAGTGCTCCCTAGTGCAGCTAAAACAATAGGTCTCTAGGAACCTGTGACAGAATATACGTGAAAATTAACGTGAATGTTTTTTGATATACAAACAATAAACCAATATGTGCAGTGCCAATAAGTGAATAAAGCACTCACAATATTACTGATGATGGATGTCTCTGCAATCTCCTTGGTTCCTCAAAAGATACACATAGGATAAGACATAGCATAATACGTTTTTATAACACAAGACTGTGCACAAAACTGGGAGAAGAAATGAACTCGCATTCTCACAGTGGTAAGATGCATTAGATGTATTAAGGGTACACCCATACCACTCTGGATCTCTCGTAGGTTTTAGCAAACTTTTAGAGTCTTTTCCCTCCACCTTGGTTGCCTCACTTGTCCGATTCACCCGGTCGTAGGCGCCAGCACTTCCACGTCTGCACGCGCAGCAGTACAGTGGCTCGATGGAGTCAGCCAATTCAGTTCCTGATTATGGAATCCTCAGAGGGCCAAAAACCCAAACACTATCATCAAGGATTTTCCTGGAGCACCCTTCATCCAATGTATTTAAATAATATATTGTTGTAATATTTGAGTTTAAAATAATGTATATATAAAATCATAATATAATAGATATTAGTATTATTTATGTAGGACGTATTGCACCTGTAAATCTCCAATTTGTAGGATTCTGTTGCAGATTAACATGATCAAATATATAATATTTCAAAGAAATCGTATCTTAAAATAAGAGGATATTGGATTATTAGAAAAGGAAAAGGCTAAAAAAACATATATTGAAAATATCATAAACCAAAAAATATAAAAATAATTAAGAATTTCAAAACTATTTTAAAGTAGCAGACCAGAAAACAGACCTAAAATCTTTATATAGATAAAACAAAAGGGTAAACAGAATATATAAAAATTTAACATTTATACAAAAGACAAGGACAAATTAGGATTAAAAATGTGCATTCATTCTTTGATAAAGAGAACTAAAACAATCAATTTGTTAAAACCCACAGGAGATACATTTTTTTCATTTAAAAATCAAAAATGTTTCTTGTTGGTTTATTTTTATTTATAAAGTGTTTTACCAGGAAGTAATACATTGAGTTACCTCTCGTTTTCAAGTATGTCCTGGGCACAGAGTTATGATGATAAATACATGGTTACATTAAGTGAGCAAGGTTATACATTATATACAAGACATTGCATGCACAGTTAGAGATTATATATATATATATATATATATATATATATATATATACAGTGTTCGACAAACCTATACATTTGCTCGCCCCGGGCGAGTGGATTTAACCCCCGGGCGAGTAAATATTGGCCCAAGCAGAACACGTTTGTTACTATGTGGCGAGTAGATTTTTTTTGTGTGGCGAGTAGATTTTTTGGTGATTTGTCAACCAATATATATATATATATATATATATATATATATATATATATATATATATATATATATATATATATATATATATATATATAGGTAAATACAACTGTATGCTCATCTGCATGTCTTAGGCAGGTCTGCAACCCCGCCTTTCACCATTATCACCCAGCACACAGCACTTCCACTGCAGAAAGGGATTCTGGGGAATGACATGCAAATGAGCACATATATATGCCTATAATATATATATATATATATATATATATATAACAGTTACAGACCAGATTAAAATGTCAGACAGCCTTAGTTTTGAAAGAACTTAGACTGGTGGTGGCTGTGAGAGTCTCCGGTAGATTGTTCCAGTTTTAGCGTGCACGGTAAGAGAAGGAGGAGCGGCCGGATACTTTGTTGACAGTTTGGACAGTTTATTAATCCTATCTCCGCCTCTAGTATCTAAATCTGCATTTTCTATTGCTTTTCTTTTGAGGCCTTTAGGGTCAGAGTTATGGTGAAAAGCAAAGTGCCTAGATACACTGTACACATGTAAAGAAAAACGTTTCTTAATATTTCTTACATGTTCTTGTATTTTAATTTTGAATATTACCTTTGTTCTCCCAAAGTACTGGATGCCACATGTGCATTCCAATAAATACACTACAGAGCTTGTAGAAAAAGTCATGGTGTTCAATATTAAAGTTCCCCGTAATTCTCCATGTGAATTATTTACTGTTGTTGGCTTTGTAACTCACAGATGGATCATTCTCCACACTTAAAACAACAATTTGGTTTACTATTCAGCACTTCACAGCCCTTATAAGCCTTTTTTATTTGTCTTCTGATCGTATTTCATTTTATTATTTAAATGATTATATGTGGTAATGAAGGCTATTTTAAATGGCCCTACTCCTAATTCTTTAGGTCACTTATTAACAGTCTTATACCCACGAGTTATGAACATTTTCTGCCTGTTAATTTCATTAACTCAATCAAAGTTTTTATATAGATATTTGCTATTGTACCGTCTTTCCATAAATCTGCATTTTATTTCCTGTGACTATATATGAAAATCTCGATCCAAATTGCAATTTTCTCCTAACTCCCTGAAATTGTCCAAAAGTTATTTTTTTAGTCCAACTATTGTGATGGTTACTACTGCCCAGTAAATAGTTATTAACACCAACCTCTGATATATGTCTTGGAGTTAATATTAAATGACTTCCAAAGTCAAGTTCAGGGAATCAATTGCCTAATTTTTAGAGGTAAAAATCAAATTTCACTCATTTTTAAGATATTATATAAAACAATAAAAAAGCTTTCATTCCCATACAATCAGTATGTCATCAATAAATCTCTCCAAATAATGATGTTAGGGTTATATCTATTTTCAGACCATTCCTCACAACTACCCATGAATACGTTAGTGAGGCTAGAAGCACATTTTGTACACATTTTGTACCTCTCATTTGGGGGGAGAAGCTTTCTAAAAACGGATAATGGTTGTGTGAGATTATGAAGCAAATTCCATTAAGGATATGTCCTTTTATGTGAATCAGATAATATAAAATCCTTCTGGAGAAATGCATTTATGACCTGTAACCCTTATTCATGATGTAAGCTGGTGTAAAGTGATGAACATGACATGTCGCCCACATGTATCCTGATTGCAACGTCAAACTCAGGACATGTGTGGTATCTTTGATGTTGGATTTTAAATCGCCTACATAATTTTGAAGAAATCAATATAATGGGATTGATTGGCCGTCAATGAATTGATTATATATTTGACAATATATTATTTACTTACGATTTGATTGTTTTTATAATAATAACTTCTTTGGATATTTTTTTGGTAGTATCATGTTGCACTTAAGCCCACTAATAGCTGATACAGTATGTTCATTTTACTATGTATTGATCCTTTGAATGTACACAAAAAAACAAAGAATTAATGCAAGGCACTACATATAGAGAGATAGAGATCTGTGTTATTTTCCCTGATGAAGTGGACTATGATACACATACAGTAGGGATTATGGGAACTGTGACATATTCCCCGACATACATGCTGCCTCTTCCTGTCGTTGGAGATGCTGCTGCTGGTATGTGGCATGGGGTGTAAATCACAGCTTGCTTTATTCTATGGCAGGGGTCTACAAACTCAGTCCTCAAGGGCTGCCAACAGGCCGGCTTTTATGGATATCCCTGTTTCAGCACAGGTGCCCAGTCTTTGACTGAGCCACTGATTGAGCAACCTGTGCTGAAACAGCGATATCCATAAAAGCCGGCCTATTAGCGGCCCTTGAGGACTGAGTTTGGAGACCCTTGTTCTAAGGGAAAAGACTACAATGGAACCAGAGAGACGATCAGGAGACTCCATACAAGAGACGATGGGGGAGAAACTCCAGCCTCCTAACTTTGAACACTACCAGCTGAGCCTAGAACCGAGCCAAGTTTCTACCTATCGGAGTGGGGATCCACGAGTGAGAGTAGATTCAACTGCCCAAACAGTGAAGTGGGCTGTAGCAGTCACCACCATACAGAAAAGCAGCGACAATCTATAGAAGAAGCATACTACTATATAGATATAGATAGAGATAGATATGCAGATTTTTATCATTTATATTGTAAGGGCATTAGCTCTATCTGTAATAATTCTGGTTCTAAAGTAAAAAGTGAAGGCAATAGTGCGTTCGTTGCGCTTTTCCTATTAACTAGAAGAGCCTGCAACACACTGCGGAAAATCCAGCAACACATACCGCAGAATGTAAAACACGCAACTTTTATTATTGTTATTATTATTGCCATTTTATAAGATTCTGAATATCAGAATTATACCAAAATACTTCCTAGAATTGTGTTTTCAGACGTTTTCAATGCAGCTCGTTTTGTAAGACATTTTCTGCCATGGAAATCAAACTCTGTCCTTAACGTTCTGCTGCATGCTGTGCTGACTTTGACCTTATTAAGGAACACATGGAAGTGTAATTACAGCTCGACCTCGGGACAGGGACATAAGAAGTTCTCCGTTCAAAAATACAATAATTACGTGGATTTCACAGAGGTAATAAGCTGCGATTTTCAGACTTACCTTCACTTTTCAATTGGAAATGAATTCAATCTGCCCTGGAAGTTTATATCGTGCAGGCTATGAACACTGCAGGATTGCACCCATCCATGTTGTAATATAAAGTGATGAGGAATATTCTTTGTATTTCAAGCTATCAAACATGAATCTTCTTCCTGTTAAAACTGGAGTTCTGCTAGGATTACTATTGGTGACCCACTGTGCCCTCTGCAAACCATCATCCAAATATATTAAGACTTATTAATAAAATGATTCTAACTGAAAAATGTATGCAATGCAAAACACTAAACTTATAAGAAAAACATCTATTAAAAAAAATTGGGATTTGATTCTTTGATAAAGCGGAGGCTGTTTTCGCAACTTCATATTTTGGAAGTATTTTATAAACATCTTATTGTGGGGTCCCTTGGGGTAATAGGCAGAACAAAAGGATCTATTAATCAAGGCATAACGGCTGCAAAACGGGGGACAAAACCTGAGTTAAAAAACACCAGTTTTAGAAAAAATATTCTATTTAAATCAATATGGTTCTTGATTAATCTTATGCTGTTTTTTTCCTAGTTTTTCATCCAGTAAGCCTTCATAAATAACCCCCAGAATCCACACAGCATTCCCAGTAAATACAGTTGGGTCCGGAAATAATTGGACACTGATACAAGTTTTGTTATTTCGACTGTGTACCAAAATAAATTCAAGTTAGTTAAATAATGAATATGGGTTTAAAGTGCAGTCCATCAGCTTTAATTTGAGGGTATTCACATCCAAATTGGAAGAAGGGGTTAGGAATTACATCTCTTTAATATGTAGCCCCCTCTTTTTCAAGGGCCCAAAAGTAATTGGACAATTGACTCAAAAGCTGTTTCATGGACAGGTGTGGGCTATTCCTTCGTTATTTCATCATCAATTAAGCAGGTAAAACTTCTGGAGTTTATTCCAGGTGTGGCATTCGCATTTGGAAGCTGTTGCTGTGAACCCACAACATGCGGTCAAAGGAGCTTTCAATGCAAGTGAAACAGGGCATCCTTAGGCTGCAAAAAAAAGAAAATCCATCAGAGAGATAGCAGGAACATTAGGAGTGGCCAAATCAACAGTTTGGTACATTCTGAGAAAAAAAGAACGCACTGGTGAGCTCTGCAACACAGAAAGGCCTGGACATCCACGGAAGACAACAGTGGTGGATGATCGTAGTATCCTTTCCATGGTAAAGAAAAACCCCTTCACAACATCCAGCCAAGTGAAGAACACTCTCCAGGAGGTAGGCATATCATTATCCAAGTCTACCATAAAGAGAAGACTTCACGAGAGCAAATACAGAGGGTTCACCACAAGGTGCAAACCATTCATAAGCCTCAAGAATAGAAAGGCCAGATTAGACTTTGCCAAACAATATCTAAAAAAGCCAGCCCAGTTCTGGAACAGTATTCTTTGGACAGATGAAACTAAGATCAACCTGTACCAGAATGATGGGAAGAAAAAAGTATGGAGAAGGCTTGGAACGGCTCATGATCCAAAGCATACCACATCCTGTGTAAAACACGGTGGAGGCAGTGTGATGCATGGCTTCCAATGGCACTGTGTCACTAGTGTTTATTGATGATGTGACAGAAGACAGAAGCAGCCGGATAAATTCTGAAGTGTATAGGGTTATATTGTCTGCTCAGATTCAGCCACATTCAGTGAAGTTGATTGTACAGCGCTTTACTTTACAGATGGACAATGACCCAAAACATACTGCGAAAGCAACCCAGGAGTTTTTTAAGGCAAAGAAGTGGAATATTCTGCAATGGCCGAGTCAATCACCCTATCTCAACCCGATCGAGCATGCATTTCACTTGCTGAAGACAAAACTTAAGGCAGAAAGACCCACAAACAAACAACAACTGAAGACAGCTGCAGTAAAGGCCTGGCAAAGCATCACAAAGGAGGAAACCCAGCGTTTGGTGATGTCCATGCGTTCCAGACTTCCAGCAGTCATTGCCTGCAAAGGATTCTTGACAAATGAACATTTTATTTATGATTGTGTTAATTTGTCCAATTACATTTGAACCTCTGAAATATGGTGACTGTGTATGAAAATGGTTGCAATTCCTAAACGTTTCATACGATATTTTTGTTCAACCCCTTGAATTAAAGCTGAAAGTCTGCACTTCTATTGCATCTCAGTTATTTCATTTCAAATCCATTGTGGTGGCGTACAGAGCCAAAATTATGAAAATTGTGTCAGTGTCCAATTATTTCTGGACCTAACTGTAAATACAGACTGACTAGTTTTAGGAGTGTCAGGTAGCCATTTTCTTTGGGGTTCTTCTTAGACAACAAAGTGCACCCGACATACAGAAGGAAAAATAATCTGATTTAAACCAAACTCATTCTTTGATAAATCTGATACAGTTTTCTTGCTTAATAATTGCCCCAAATAGATATTGAACCCTGACCCCTTTTGTTTCTATAGAGGAGGTTCAATGGAGAACCGGAAGCACATAACAGTACTTAGTATGACTATACACTGCGGCATTACGGTTTCTGGACGAGGGAGAGATTTTCCACTTAAACATGATCTGCCGCTTCTCAGTTAATCCGGATTCCGAACACTTCACACAGTTTGCCAATATGCATTAATGTAACACATTCTATAAAACGATCAATGATACTTATATTCAAGGAACATGCTACAAAAGAGAATATTAGTATTCTGCACACGCTCTTTAGTAACTGACCCAGAAAAAAACCCAGCCGAAAAACCCTTTATGGTTCTATTGTATCATATTATTGATGGAAGAAGCAAGCGAATATCAAATAGTTAATCCACAAACTGAATCAAATGTTGCTGTTTAATTATTGAATGTCATTGAAAGCTGTAACCCCCGTAGGCAGTGTGCAATTATACTGTACATTATTTGCAGATCCATAAAACTTCTTTGCAGAAATTAAAACTCAGAGATCTAACCCTTTCCAGACGTGTGTGGTTCTGTGGAGAGTGGGACTGGAGGTGAAGGTTCTGTGCTCATCCTTTCTAATTATTTGGAGATACCATAACATGTTGGGGTAGTATTTCTCTAAACTGAAACAGCTCTTCATAGTAATCAGAAGTAATACTCCATATTGATTTATATTTGAGCATGTTCATCATGCATACTGTGGGGATCCCATACTGTAACCACCACATGGCAGGGCTGGTGATTGTGATAATACTGTACTACTGTTTTAGCATTTGAAGTTTTTACACCCAGGCACAATGTTAATCTATAAAAAAAAAATGTAACTAAGTTTCTCAGAGCAGCAATTGATCGTTTGGTACCCTTGTAAAGGCTACATATAAAGAGACATAATCGTTGTTATTATGGCCATGGCTGAGAGGCATGTTACAGCAAACATATGACAAAGTCTGGTTCATAAGTCTATTCCCGGTCTGTGTTAAATGTCCCAGTTACTCTTGCAGAAGAAATATGTGTACTGAGTTGTGATAACTCAACTGCATGGCTTGAATTTGACCCGTAAGCAATGGGAAATATGCAGTACACACTAACCGCAGCAAGAAGCCCTCCTGGGGACTTAGAGTCAGAGCACTTATATTCACATTGTGATTTCAGAAATCTACTCCTGGTGCCTGAAAATATAAATCCAGTAATAAACCCTGTCTCTCAAGGAAGAGGTGCTGGGTGCAGATGGGTAGGGAGCTGCCTAGTGTTTGAGATCCAGAAGGCTTGTATATCACAATGCAAAATGTGAGTGAGCGGAATTGAACAGAAGGATCCATTGCAAACTTGCGACTTGACAAACAGGAGAACATCAGTCCATGTCAAACCTGTCTGGAGTTAGTAATGCATGTTACAGTAGCTGAGAGAATTGCTGCAGGAAGAAAGGTGTCAAATGTTGCTTGCAAATGGAGTTTGGATTGTGCAGTATGTACATAAATATAAATAAAACGCCTACAGCATATAACAATATTAAGCTGCTAAATAACATTTACTGTGTGTGTGTGTGTATGTATATGTGTGTAATATATATAACACTATGTATATATATATATATATATATATATATATATATATATATATATATATATATACCATATGATACCGGTTGCAACACGACATCAAGGGACAGCACACAGGTAAGTAAATCATGAATTTTCTATATTTGATAGAAGACACAAGTTTTTGTGTCTTCTATCAAATATAGAAAATTCATGATTTACTTACCTGTGTGCTGTCCCTTGATGTCGTGTTGCAACCGGTATCGTATGGTCTGTTATTGCTTTATGGGATAAGCACCAAAACTTATTTACTTGCATATGGTGTGCCGGCTGTGCATTGGATTATATATATATATAGATACTGATTGGATGCACAGAATTTAAAGGCACACAGATGAATCTGCCATATAGTTGTACTACTGTAATGTATAGTAAAAAATGAGAAAGAAATCCCAGATGTGGGCGCTTAAATAAGTCTATTGTGGATTATGAATTAGATTAAAATATAATTTGTAATGGGTAGTTTAAGAAACAGGAACCTAATAACGACACAATCCAATATCAAAAAAGTGAAAGGGAAATCCTCTAACCCCCCTCAATTGGGCAAGTGCTGAGATAGTGGCTCAATACTACAGCCTATATTGATGTTAATGGCATTAATGTACATTCATAGGTATAGATAAATCATGCATATGTCTAGGATGAGGTGCTGATTAGAATCTGGGTATATATCTATATCCATGTCACACAAGAGTATAGATAAGCCCCATTGGTAGCCATAATAAATGCAGCAAATTGGATGCAGATAAGTAGTTTTATGTACAATAAGTAGTTGGAGCGTCTAAAACCTGGATGAGCACACGGTGCTGACGGGCACCATACTGGCAAAGACAGGTGACTGTGACACCACAGGGGAGGGCGCTCACCCAGGTTTTAGACTGTCCCACAGTATGCGCCTGTCACTACTTTAGCAGTATAAATGAATGGGAAATTACTTTAATAACTACAATATACTTGCTCTCTTAGCCAGACTGTGGGTTGGGATCGTAAAAGCGTGGGAGCACTTTGGCTACTGTCCGCCAAATATTGATATTGAATATATATATGTGAGTAATAATAGAGATTTACAACCTCTATTGACTACCTATTACTTATTGTAGATAAAACTACTTATCTGCATCCAATTTGCTGCATTTTTATGGCTCCCTAAGGGGCTTATCTATACTCTTGTGTGACATGGATATAGATATATACCCAGATTCTAATCAGCACCTTATCCTAGATATATGCATGATTTATCTTCTATGCCTATGAATGTATATTAATGCCATGAACATCAATATAGGCTGTAGTATTTAACCTACTATCTCATTCTTGCCCAACTGAGGGGGGTTAGAGGATTTCCCTTTCACTTTTTATGTTTGATTGTGTCGTTATTAGGTACCTATTGTTTCTTAAACTAACTATTACAAGTTATATTTCAATCTAATTTAAAATTCTGAATCCACAATAGGCTTAAGCGCCCACATCTGGGATTTTTTTCTCTTCTTTTAGTATAATATATATTTATCCCAGATGTGCACAGCTTACCAACCCCCCCCCTTCTTTGTATGTAAAATTCGGCTGGGCAAGGTTCCTTTTCTAGTGTGTGGTCTGCTGTACCTAATAGTGATGGAGTCACTTGACCAAGGTGCATTTTTGTATAGTGCTTATAGGGTATATAATGTTGTGTTTATGGTCGTCTTTCCTCGGAAGCTTCCAGTCTAATTTTTAGAAGCCCTTGGCACAGATAGAAAAGTGACTTATCGAGGCCTCAATCTGCCTCTGAGTTATGAACTAGGATTTCCGACTTTAACTGTCAGAAAACAATGTTATTATTATTAGAATTTATTTACAGGGCCACTGTGCGAGTTAACAGACCAGGATCCCACAATGGAACTGCCCAAAGTTGTTGAGCTTGGGGGAAGCTGACCAGGAGTGGGGCTGGTCTTCCACCATCAACCCTAAGGTGCCTTCTGCCGTCTATCCAACCCGGAAGATGTTTAGACCATGGATGTGTTACATGTCCTGGGCCCTGAGACCAACCATGAGGACTAAAATACCAGAATAGGCTCCCACCCCCATCCCTTTCTGTGGCCCTTTTTAATTATACCACATCAACATATTCTGCTTTGGAACTGAAGACAAGTTTTCATATTCTGTGAATTTTAGGTTTGTTAATCACCTCCTGATAATGTGTGCAGCACTGCGTGATCCCTCTGTATAATGGTCTAAAATGGTGATAACATTATTTAAAGAGTAGAACCTCAATTTCATATTGCATCTGTAAGGTAAGTGTAAGGTAATTTGCTTCAACTTCGCTTTACTCACAGCATTAAGGTTTTACATAAACTGTAACAGAACATCAGTTTTGCCAATCAAGCTCCATGTGATCATAAAACATCATTACAGTCCTTGTAATGAGCACTGCAAAAAATAGGGCTGGAGGCAGTGGTGAAAAAGTAAAAATGCTTTATTGAAGGTGCATGATAACCAAAGCTAAAAAAGACACCCCTAACGCGTTTCACGCCTAAGTGGCGCTTTATCAAAGGGCATCCTCCGTTCTAAAGTGTCCCCCCTAAATAGCAACCCCAATACGGAAGTAACTTCGCGCCAAAATCTATCCATGACGTCAGATGGTAAGAGACCGGATAGTGAGATACGGAAGCCCAAGAGGGCAAAAATACCAGTGCGAAGTTAGTAGTCTTGGAAACTACTTTAAACAGGAACTTATCCAGAGAGGCTTCAGGGTTAATTTGGCACCGTCTCATCAGATAGAAGATACTGAGTTTATAAAAACGTGGGAAAACGCACTACTGCAGTGCTCTCGTATCTTGGTGAAACAACTGATTATGAAAACAAAAAACTAGCCAAAATAAATACTGAACTTGAAAAACAACTAGGTGAGGTAAACACGTGGAATACACACAGTAAATTCCTGGTGATAGAGAATAATCTCCAACAAAACATCGAGAAGTTTATATCTGACATTAAACAAAAGAAACAGACAAAATTCTGCAGACTCTAATGATTTTAGCGAGGAAGGATTTTTAGATTTAAAACCACTCTAAACAAATGGACCCCCCCCCCCAAAACCACAAGAATCATCAACAGTGTGTGAAAGGTCTAAGAGTGAGGGGGAAGGGGACCAGGGAGCATCTACAAGTATGACGTACACCGTGCTGCCCCGTGGGGATCCTCACTCTTTTTTTTTTTTTTTTTTTAGACATTACCAACCCCAGCAGAAAAAAGTTTCCACCAAGAGGTCGAGGAAAACGAGGAGAGAGGGGGGGGGGGGGAGTAAACAACACAAGAGATCTGAGTGACAGGGGGAAGTGGGCCTACAACCCAAGACGGAGAGGGACATGGGGAGGTTTCTAGGAGAGGTCACCATAACCCCTACCATGCCAGTCCACAGATCATATACCTGTCAACATTTGAACTTACCGAAACACATGAGAAAGTCTTAGAAAGGGGCTATCTTTCTCGCCTACAGCGAGCTTTGATACATTCGAGTTGGTTAAAGATATGCATCTGTTTGCAAGGAAGCTACATTTACACACATTTTTTTAAAAGAAGACAGAGACTGGCAGATACAACAGGCTACGCCGAGTGAGGAAGAATTACATTTCTTTGAGGAAGCCTATTCACTAGTGACACAGAATGATGGAGACCTCACAAAATCCCCATTTACAGATTTAAGGGCTAGGTCCCTATTTGTACCACCATCAAACACCAGTTCAAAAGTGGAGGTGTTTACCGAATTGGTAATCAAAGATCTAGAGAAGTTACCTAGGTCTATTTGTAAGAGCAACCTTAGCCGGAGAGAAAGAGAGGCACTGAAAGACCTGGAGGGTGATAAATCCATTATAATAAAACCGTCGGACAAGGGGGGAAATATTGTCTTACTAAATAAAGAGGACTATGTTAAAGAAAATGTAAGGCTTCTCTCAGGCAAGAAGTGCTATACAGTTTTGGGAGTATGTGTTTAGCACGTGATGACGTCACCCAGAAGAGACGGGCAGTAGAAGCTGTAGACGCCACGGTAGCGCATCACTGCGCTCGAGACTTAGCTCCGTTAGCCGTTGCAAATACTGCTAATAACACCGCTGTAAAAAGATCTGTTGTAAATAGACCACGAATATCGAGTAGTACAAGCCTACGTTCATTAGGAGGAGTGCATGGCCAGATTACCTACACTATGCGGGGAACGACTACCAAACTAGTGGCTGTTTATATTGCAGTGAACGGATAATATGTTCACCTAAGTATTGGTCGTATATACTGTGCTCTAAGCCCGCTCACACTAGATGATGCACGGATATCACATCTATCATGGTAGTGATTTAACGGCTCCCATTAATGAACATATGGTAAACATGATGTACAAATTACCACCGTATTATATAAAATCTATAGTGAATCAATACTATGATCACTAAGGTAGTGACTGAAATATATACCTACCACTGTTGCTCTATGGGAACGGATCTGCTGGAATTATAAGGTAAACTTGAAACCTTGTTTCATTTTTCCAGTAACATATCCTTGTTGTACACCGAGGGATTACTGTGTGGAAACAATTTTGGATCTATTTTGAAACAAGTTTTGGCTCCAGGCATAATACAGCCATAGTGCTATTCTGTTGTAATGTCTGGAATATTTAAAAATTATCCATAAGAAGAGCAGTGCATTACTAAACAGTCCACACGTGTCACTACTAGGTTCGGTTTATAATAGCACCAACTTCCGTGCACCCCAAAACTGGAACAACCTACCAGAGACTTTCATATCCACCACCAGCTTAAGTTCTTTCAAATCTAAGGCTGTCTCACACTTTAATCTGGTCTGTAACTGTTTCATACGCTCATAATATATATTTTCTTTAACTGTGCATGCAATGTCTTGTATATAATGTATACCTTGTTCATTTATGTAACTGTATTTGTAACCATGTATTATTTTGTTTTACTCTGTGCCCAGGACATACTTGAAAACGAGAGGTAACTCTCAATGTATTACTTCCTGGTAAAATATTTTATAAATAAATAATAAATAAATAACTAGTACCTACTAGGAATGTATATACAAATCTAGGAGCTACCCCAAACATACCATGTAAGGAGGTCAGTACTGGAAATATGGAGCTAACCTTATTTCGATTATAATCTCATTACGCTGACCACACATATTCATTGCTGCTACAAACAGCAATACCCTCAACAGTTAAACCCACTGGAGGGTAGATGTGAGAGACATTATCTCACAAGGGTGTTTCTACTAGTACACCTGTTTATGTATGTATGTATGTATGTATGTACTGTATGTATGTATGTATGTGTATAGGTGTTTTTATACCCCGCATTATTTTATGTTTTGAGCCAATTAAAAATATATTTTTAACGACTTTAATATATCCACTAACTACAAGGGGTTACTTACTACTACTACTTCAAATACTATATTAACATCATCATTCACATCTCATCATGTGACCAGTCCTGTTTGATTGTATATAATATCTACATATGTGG
This sequence comes from Ascaphus truei, assembly GCF_040206685.1. Lineage (NCBI taxonomy): Eukaryota > Metazoa > Chordata > Amphibia > Anura > Ascaphidae > Ascaphus > Ascaphus truei. Next base: position 47,111,953 of record NC_134490.1, on the reverse strand, counting down.
TTGAGTGCACTATAAGGGTTTTTTTTGGTGTGTTGCTGCAGTATCCGCGACAATCGCCCAATAATCCTTTTTGCTACTGTTTACAATATTAACCCTAGGGCACCCCTACTATACTAATAGGCAGAGCGGGTGTGTCCTCTATATTGTTTATATAGGCTTTCTATTGCCACACACTTTGAAAATAAAGTAACCCGCTGCACACTCCCCAAATTCAGCCACCCCTGCTAGTATACACTAATATGCACAGCACTTCCCTTCTGGTTCTAACTGCACATTAAATACAACCAGAACTTGAAATCAAAATGTATTACAAGTATGAAAAAAGAAAGCAATTTTATTGTGTTGAAGTCCCAGGACACTTGTTAGAGGATTACTTAAAGCAGACCACCTGCGCTTTCTTCTATAAACAAATTAAACATTTTCCTCTGAAGTTCAAACAGTGATTGAACAAAGAAACAAGGCTTACAGCTCATCCGGGCAGGGCCGCTGACTGGGGAGAGCAAAGACAGGTATTCCAGTTGCGACGGGGGGGGAGGAGCCAGGGCATGGTATTCCAACTGCCGATAGGGGGGGAGAGACAGGACCCAGTAGTCCGGCCACTAATAGTGGGGGGGGGGGGGGGGAGCCAGGACACGGTATTCCAGATGCCAACAGGGGGGGGAGCCGGAACATGGTATTCCAGCTGCCGACAGGGGGGAGAGCCGAGGCATGGTATTCCAGCTGCTAATGGGAGAGGCGGGAAACGGTATTCCAGCCACTGACAGGGAAGAGAGCTCGAACACGTTATTCCAGTCACCGACGAGGGGAGAGCCAGGACACGGTATTCCAGTCGCAGACGAAGGGGAGAGCAGGGACATGGTATTCAAGTCACCGATAGGGGGAGGGCCGGAATATGGTATTCCAGTCGCGATAGGGAGGAGAGCCAGAACACGGTATTTCAGTCGCCAACGAAGGGAGAGCCAGGACATAATATTCCAGTCACCGATAGGTGGGAGAGCTGTGACACGGTATTCCAGTTGCCGATAGGGGGGAGAGCCAGAACATGGTATTCCAGTCGCCAACAAGGGGGAGAGCCGGGATATGGTATTCCAGTCGCCGACAGGGAGGAGAGCCGGAACACGGTATTCCAGTCGTCGACAGGGAGGAGAGCCGGGACATGGTATTCGAGGTACCAACAGGGGAAGAGCTGGGATATGGTATTCCAGTCGCCGACAGGGAGGAGAGCCGGAACACGGTATTCCAGTCGTCGACAGGGAGGAGAGCCGGGACATGGTATTCGAGGTACCAACAGGGGAAGAGCCGGGATATTGTATTCCAGTCACCGACAGGGGGAGAGCTGGAGCATGGTATTCCAGTTGCCAACAGATGGGAGAGCCAGAACACGGAATTCCAGTTGTCCACAGGGGGGAGAGCTGAAGCACGGCATTCAAGTCACCAGTATAGGGGGACGGGGGGGACATGGTATTCCAGCCAAAGGAGGAAAAAACATGAATTTTCTCAGCTGTGATTTCCTGCTTTCAATTATTGACCGTGTGTGACATCCAAATCCTACAAAATACTACGTATAAAAAAATACCGTAAAATATGACCTTTTGTACGCCAATTAGTCCCAAGCCGCACTCGCCTTTGCACAAACAGCTACTGAAGAAATGTTATACAATAACAAGCAGGGGAAAGATACTAATGAATTCTACACAGACATGAAGCTTTTAAATTGGTGTGTGGGTTATTATTTTCCTTATGGGTATACGTATCTGACCATGCGTGCAGTAATCCAATTAGATTGTAAGCTGTTTAGCGCAGGGACTCCCTTTCCCCTTGTGTTTACTTTTATAGCTGGTGCTCTTTTACTGAATATAACTCTACTATAAATTACATTATTTATATGTTTCTATACTATAAAGTAGGGGAGCGCAATCTTTTCCCCCTGCACCCCCCTGCCAGCTGTCCCCCTCTCCTCTCCCCCCCCCCTGTTTAACTTGACTCAGACAATGTGGCGTCATGACGTCACATTACTATGGCACCAGGAGCCGCCTGAATCAAGGTAATGAGAAGTTTACAGAGGCCTTGCAGCTCCCCCGGCATTAATTTAAATGCCTTCGGGAAGTGTCCCCCGCTGTGAATCTCGCGCCCCCCACTTGCGCACAGCTGCTATAAAGCATTGTAAAGCACCGCACTCACGGTCAGAGCTATAGCATTAAAAATTCAGAATACAAATAAAAATGTAAACTATGGACATATATATATATACCATCATGTTTTAAGTTATGGTGGGTGAAAAAGGCAACAAGAAACCTCCACCGTATTGCATATAGCAAATAAAAAGATCACTTGTAAGCACATTCACATGTCTTAGGCCTCGGCCAGGCTCCCCGCTGGCGTGCTGAGGCGCTCTGAGGCTCAGGGAAAGTGGGTGCTTTCCCTGGCCTTGCGGTTGCTTGCCCTGCGCGCCGTCAGGGGGCGGGACTGGGGCGGGCCAGTGACATCACGGAGCTGGTTCGCCCTCATTGGGCGAACCGCTCACGTGACCAGCCCTGCGCTCCGGCAAGCGCATGAATTAAAAAATCTGCTAAGGCCTACGCTTCCATGCGCTTGCGGAACCGTAGGCAAGCCCCTACTAAAGCTGCTCTAATTGCGGGTGTAGGGGCTCAGTGCCAAGCATGAGCGAGCGTCAGCACGCTTCAGCGAGCAAGCGCTTACCATGGACAAGGCCTTAGGCAGGTCTTCAAAACGGCATTTCACCATTGTCCACAGCATACAGTGCTTCCACTGCAGCAAGGGATTCTGGGAAATTACACGCATATATATATATATATATATATATATATATATATATATACACACAAACAAACACATACAGTACGTACATACTGTACACTAAATACAGACATTGGAAATGGACAAATTTACAAACTCTAATAACAGATATTAGAACTCAATCTGCCATTAACTCGAATGCCAGTTAACGCCGATCATGCTTTGATACCCATTATCAATTGGATACAGATCTCTTTTGCAGAGAGGCTAACACCCCCATGTACTGTACCTGGTGGGTTTAATCGGCACAGTAATAAAAGTAAGCGCCGAGTTTCAAAAGCAAACGTACAGTAGATACAGCCCTTTATGTGATCCTATAGCTAGAAACAAACGTGATGCAAACTATGTTAGTAAATTTATTTACAAGGTAGGCAACGTAACTCCCAACATCAACTGAATGTCACAATACCCTTTTGTTGCCTTTAATACACAAGTGTATTGGGTGAGGGGATAATGTAGCCATCAGTGTTTTTCTAAGTTATAAAATGCTTCGTTAAGGAAGTGAGATTTCAAATGAGTCTTGAAGATGGAGACATAAAAAGTTTGATGGCTAACTAGTGGCATAGCTTCTTTTAATCTTGTTGGGGATGTTAGTTTTTCTGTGCAATTGATTTACAGTGATGAGGAAAGGGACTCAATTAAGCGAAATACGTTGACTTAGCACTTTCTTTTCCCTCTTGCTGTATGAGTTTGCTGGGCCTGAAATAAATAAGTAAAAGTGTTAAAGTATAAGGGTTACTGAAAATGTTCCATTTATTTAGCCACATATTTCCAAAAGTATGCAGGCGCAGATGTAGGGAATCCAGAAGGTAAAAACAGGGGAGCACAGCATGCACAAAAGATATGGGGCTACAATGCAAAAGCTTTGTTAAAAACAGCTTTATTAAACAGCGTGAGCAGGATGAACCACTCTAATGCGTTTCGCGTGTCTCGGCGCTTTTTCAAAGAGTGTGTTATTCTATTCGTGTCAGTTGTTTAAATAACTTATCCCCAGCCGAACGTGACACCACGCAGAAAGCACGGCGTGTGCGGCACCAGCGAGATTGATGCGAAAAACGCCAAAACGATCTGCCGGCCACAGTCACACCCTCCGAGTGGGGGTGAAAGTGCAAGCTGAAACCTAACTCGTATACAATAGCAAGAACAGTATAATCAAAATAGATTTAAAACAAACAGTAGAACCTGCAAATGGAATGAGAATAGTCTAAACGCATTACTTTCTCTTGTTTGCAAATGCTCCTACAGACAAATTTGTGAATCCCAGTGACCAATCAAAATAAGGACTATAGCACGTCAGAGAATATATACATTCAATACATGATCTGTCTGAAAAATATATACTTAATTCTAAAACAGCATGTAAGTTAATTGCTAGTGAGTATTGTATGTTATTCACACCCATATTCTAATAGGTTGTTGAAACTTTAAGTAGTATAGACAATAAGACAAATAAGACGACTCAAAACTCCCATCATGGGTTATCCATGTACTGTATAAAACTAAATATATATGAATATACATATAAGAAACTGGAACAAATATATTTAGATCCCAGTTCACATGTAATTCTAGTGCATATATTCCTACCAATTAAATGTGCAATCTCTTGGGTTGATACTAAGAATAATATGTAATATCCCAAGAGTATAAGGTGTATAATATACACAAATAACAAAATTAGTTCTAATTAGTTATCTATTACATCTATTCTAATTTTGTTAGATCATCCATGGATAACTACAAGAAGATAAGGAGTCATCACAATAATATGTACATTCACATAAATATAATATATACCATACATAATATACCAAATGCATGTAGACCCCATATGTAATATTACTAACATTATTGAATCCACTGCGTCTGGTATCCTCACAAACAACAATATTTTTGAACATCTATGTGAAGAAAAATCAACAATGTCGCGAAAGCACACTGCCCTTATCACTAATAAGACAATACACATATTTTCCTAGACATGTTTTGGAATAACAAGAAAACATTATCAATAATACTGTATAATATATATTTCTTAAAGGTCTTCAACTAAGATATCAGATATACCCAGACTTAGTTTCCAATGATTATAACAAAAATACCTGTTTGAGTTCCCAGTCGGTATTCATACCCATGAGTGCAAGTGACCCAAGAGTATAAATCCAATACATTTCTCTATGATTGAGGGTGACTTCTCCGTTACCCCCCCCCCTGTAATATCAATCTGTACGTGTTCTAAAGCAGTAAATGTAAAAGTGCTTATAAGGCCCATCGGACAATGAGTGAAATGTCTTGAGACTGGGTATTTTTTGTCCCTATTTGTAATTGTTCTAAGGAGCTCAGTGATTCTGATCTTCAATGGTCTTATCATTCTGCCAACATAACAACTACCGTCTAAGAACATAAACCACATAATTAGTGTTACATGTCATAAAGGTTTGTAATTTGTCTATATTTTGTATATTTACATGTAACCGATGTGATCTGTGTGGCATATTTACATAAAGTACAGTTGGCACATTTATAGAAACCTTTTTGAGTTTTTTTGTTCATATGATTCTGGCATTAGATTGGAAAAGTGGGAGAGAGATAAGATCTAACTGTTCTTGCTTTCTTAAATATAATCTTGGATTGGATCTAGTGCATTCCTTAAGATCTTTATCCAATCTCAGGACATCCCAATGTTTCTCCACAATAGATCTGATTTGGTTTGCCTGTTTATTATAAGCTGTAATGAATAATGGAGTATCTAATACATGTTTTTGCTTGGTTTATTTTTATTATTAGTTATTTTCAACAAATCTGATCTATTTGTATGATGTGCACTATAAAAGGCTTGTTGGATATCATGATCCTCATAATCTCTACTTTTAAATCTTTTATTCAATTCTTTACATTGTTTTTTTTTAAAAGTCTTGTCATTAGAGCATATTCTAATCTGAAATTAAAGAGGATACCGAGAAGGCTTAAAATCAAAAAGATGCCCTCTTTCGGCTTTTCATCTAAGGAATTTGAATTAAGCTTGGTTAATATACTGGGTGAATGTTCAGCTAAACTAATGGACTTAATTATAACATCCAGATTTCAAGGGAAGAAGGTTTTGCAACAGAATATCTAAAATCTACAATCTAATCTTAACACCTTTAAGGATTTGTGGAGGACTTTGACGCTTTAGATAAAAAAACTCTTTAAACATATCACCACAATGGAAAAAGATATAATGATTAAAAAACAAAAAAAGTTTGATAGAGATCGATCTGATTATGATCATTATCAGATCTACATATGGCCGAAGCCAGCACAAGCGAGAACTCCAAACTGCCAAGGGAATACATCAAAAAGGACTTTTTCTAGAGATACAGATTTCCGAGAAAATCAGCCCCAAAAAAGTAAATATTAAAAAATAAATATTCAGATGCATCCAGTATCTCTGATACATCTGATTGTGATAGCAGGCAGCAGGTGGTTTCCTTCTTGAGAGATGAGGATATAGGGAGATATCATCATGACAATCAAGATCAGGATACTCGTCAAACAGTATACTCTTCATGTTATCAAGAATCAACCTTGTTCTCATATGAATCAAAAGATTTAAAAAAACAAAAAAAAGGACTAGGCGCTCATCAAAAAGAAGGAGCACAAAAGAAAAGAAAAATGAACTCTTAGAAGCTGAAAATAATGTTATCAACATTTCGGGTGTTCATCTAAATGATGAACATATTAAATTGTTGAACGAAAAGTTGATCGTTGCACTTAATGATTAATTTCCATCTTTTTGATACGGTCATAGGCCTGCAGAAATGTATCAGAAAATTGTCTTTGATAAAGTTCTTTACCTTTAAAAATTTGACTATTCCCAGTGTTTCACCTTTGAATGATCTGGACCCTATTGGTCATGATCCTCCAATGGATAACACTGGGCAATTGAGATTTGGCTTTAGGGAATACAGTGCTGCACAAGACTTAACCAATTTATTAGCAGAATAGTATGATTCTGATGTAGTTATAGTAGATTCCAATGATCAATCACTATTTCTTACAAGTACTAAACATTTATCTTTTAAGAATAAATCAGTATTCTACCGAGCTTATAACAAGTGACCACACTTGGAGACCTTTGAATGACTTGTGGAACACGATCTTCAGTCTTTGGCCAAGGGGCATACATGCTCATCTGTTGGGCATAACAATATGTCTAAAGAGGAACATCAAACTCTATTTACTTTAAAAAATAGAGATAATCTAATAATAAAAAATACAGACAAGGGTAGCGCTATTGTCGTCATGCAAGCATGCAGATGCAGATGCAGCTTAGCGACTCATAGGCATATTGTAAATTGGACAAAGATCCAAACAACATGTACATTTTGGAACTTCTCAGCCTTCTTGATTTAGGTAAGGAATTGCGGGTGTTGACGGAACAAGAGTTCTCATTTCTTTACAATGCACATCACACGATACCTATTTTTCATCATCTCCCAAAGATCCATAAGTCTCTGGTCAGCCATCCTGGCAGGCCAATAATATCGATATTTTCTCAACCCAGGGGGAGCATGTGGGAGAAAACACAACAAGAAAACACACTAAGTGCAGACTGGAATGTACAGGTGTGAGATGATTGTGATGCTTGGCCTCTAAGTGCTGCCTACTCACAGGATGTAGGTAGGATATGTATAGTGGCGTGATCAGTAGAATCTGGTGGGTCCCTCTGAGTAAACACAGGAGGTGGCTGGAACTGGGGTATCATTAGCAGGTGTACATGGAAAGATAGAAACAGACCTCCATGGTGAAGATCAATGGTATACAAAAAACTTTATGAAAGGATATAAAATGTGCACTCACAATATTTAAAAGCAAAATAAGCGTTTTTCACTATATAAGTGATGGGAGGGTAGGGATGGTTGCCTCAGCTCACCGCACCGCCGATATCCTGGATAGTTCTCCTCCGCAGGCTCCCTGCTACACCCAGGCAGTGTGGGGATCTCCAGCTGCGGTCTCTCCGGTGCGTCGCGTCACTTCCGGTCTGCACGATCAGCTCCGTCGCGTCACTTCCGGTTCGGCGGTTGATTGGCAGTTCGCGGGCACCAATCCTCTCACCTCCTGGGCGGGTCCACTCTACGCGTTTCGCCAATGGAATGGCTGGCTTCGTCAGTATGATACTCCTGACGAAGCCAGCCATTCCATTGGCGAAACGCGTAGAGTGGACCCGCCCAGGAGGTGAGAGGATTGGTGCCCGCGAACTGCCAATCAACCGCCGAACCGGAAGTGACGCGACGGAGCTGATCGTGCAGACCGGAAGTGACGCGACGCACCGGAGAGACCGCAGCTGGAGATCCCCACACTGCCTGGGTGTAGCAGGGAGCCTGCGGAGGAGAACTATCCAGGATATCAGCGGTGCGGTGAGCTGAGGCAACCATCCCTACCCTCCCATCACTTATATAGTGAAAAACGCTTATTTTGCTTTTAAATATTGTGAGTGCACATTTTATATCCTTTCATAAAGTTTTTTGTATACCATTGATCTGCACCATGGAGGTCTGTTTCTATCTTTCCATGTACACCTGCTAATGATACCCCAGTTCCAGCCACCTCCTGTGTTTACTCAGAGGGACCCACCAGATTCTACTGATCACGCCACTATACATATCCTACCTACATCCTGTGAGTAGGCAGCACTTAGAGGCCAAGCATCACAATCATCTCACACCTGTACATTCCAGTCTGCACTTAGTGTGTTTTCTTGTTGTGTTTTCTCCCACATGCTCCCCCTGGGTTGAGAAAATATCGTTTGATCTTCTGGGACCAGTCAAGACAGTCCCTTCCAGAGGGTCTGAGCAGGGGGTTGCAACTTATATTATACTTTCACCTTTGCACTATTTGAGTCACGATTTTTTTTGATATCACTATTTATGAGCTATATATATTCACTGTAATTTAAGTGATCACTAGCACTTAATTAGCGCCAGTTTTTTTCACCAATCAGGCCAATAATATCGAGCATTGGATCTTTGGGAGATGGTGTGTCTAGGTACGTGGATTCCTATCTACAACCTTTAGTTAGAGCTCTTCCCTGTTATTTGACAGATTTATCAGACTTGTTATGTAGGTTTCAGGAATTCACTTGGTATAACACTTATACTTGGGTCACACTTGGCGTTACATCTTTATACACTATCATTAATCATGAATTGGGCATTAAAGCCATTAGTCACTTTTTAAAACTTTCAAATCTTCACACTGCACATAGCACTTTTTTATTAGATTCTAATATATTTTTATTACAGCCTAATTACTTTGTTTGATAAACAGTTTTATTTACAGACACAAGGGACTGCAATGGGCACCTATTTTGCACCCTCTTACGCTAATCTCTTTATGGGTTTGTGGGAGTCTATTCACATTTTCGGCGATTCCAATCCTTTCCGTAAAAATATTATTTTTTATCCCCGTTATATAGATGACCTATTTTTGATTTGGCAAGGGGACACATAATTATTGTTATCTTTTTTTTATTTATTTAAATTGGAATACTTACAATTTAAAAATGTACACATGTGTATCATAATAATCATCAGTTATCTGGATTTATATATTGATATGAACTTAACCATTCAGACGAATATTTTTCATAAGTCTAACTCCTGCAATTAATTCCTGAGGGCTAATAGTGGGCACCCCAGACCATTGTTGAGAGGCATCCCAAATGGGGCAGTATTTGAGACTGAGAAGAATATGCTCTAATGACGAGACTTTTTAAAAACAATCTAAAGAATTGAATAAAAGATTTAAAAGTAGAGGTTATGAGGATCATGATATCCAACAAGCCTTTGATAGAGCACTTAATACAACTAGATGTGATTTGTTAAAAATGTCTAATAATTAAACTAAACAAAGCAATTATAATGGAGGCCATACTAAACAAAAACAAGTATTAGATACGCCATTATTCATTACAGCTCATAATAAACAGGCAAAAAAAATCAGATCTATTGTGGAGAAACATTGGGAAGTCCTGAGATTGGATAGAGATATTAAGGAATACACCAGATCCAATCCAAGATTTGTATTTGGAAAACAAGAACAATTAGATCTTATCTCTCTCCCACTTTTCCAATCTAATGCCGGAATCATTATGAGCAAAATAACTCAAAAAGGTTTCTATAAATGCTGCAACTGTACTTTATGTAAATATGCCGCACAGATCAAATCAGTTACATGTAAATATACAAATATAGAAAAATTACAAACCTTTATGACATGTAACACTAGTTTATGTGGTTTAGAAATAGGGCCGAAAAATACCCAGTCTCAAGTCATTTCACTGATTTGTGCGCTGGGCTCTGTTAGCACTTTTACATTTACTGCTTTAGAACACGTACATATTGTTATTGGGGGGGGGGGGATTAACAGTGCAGTCACCCTCAATCGTAGAGAAATGTATTGGATTTATACCCTTGGGTCACTGGCACCTATGGGTATGAATACCGACTGGGAACTCAAACATTTCCTTGTCTGAACAGGTATTTTTGATATAATTATTGAGGAATAAGTGGGTATATCTGATATCTTAGTTGAAGACCTTTGAGAAATATATATTATTCAGTATTATTGATGATTTTTTCTTGTTATTCTGTTATTTCAAAACATGTCTCTAGGAAAATATGTGTATTGTCTTATTAGTGATAAGGGCAGTGTGCTTTTGCGACATTATTGATTTTTCTTCACATAAATGTTCAAAAATATTGTTGTTTGTGAGGATACTAGATGCAGTGGATTCAATAATGTTAGTAATATTACATATGAGGTCTACATGCATTTGGTATATTATGTATGGTATATATTATATTTATGTGAATGTACATTATATTATTGTGATGACTCCTTATCTCCTTGTGGTTATCCATGGATGATCTAACAAAATTAGAATAGATGTAATAGATAACAAAATTAGTTATAATTAATCAGTTATTTGTGTATATTATACACCTTATGATCTTGGGATATTACATATTATTCTTAGTATCATCCCAAGAGATTGCACATTTGATTGGTAGGAATATACTGTATGCACTAGAATTACATGTGAGCTGGTATGTACATATATTTGTTCCAGTTTCTTATATGTATATTCATGTATATTTAGTTTTATACATGGATAACCCATTATGGGAGTTTTGAGTCGTCTTATTCGTCTTATTATCTATGTTACTTATATATGAGTTAGGTTTCAGCTTGCACTTTCACCCCCACTCGGAGGGTGTCACTGTGGCCGGCAGATCGTTTTGGCGTTTTTCGCGTCAATCTCGCTGGTGCCGTGCTTTCGGTGTGGTGTCACGTTCGGCTGGGCATAAGTTATTTAAACAACTGACACGAATAGAATAACACACTCTTTGAAAAAGTGTAGAGACGCGCGAAACGCATTAGAGTGGTTCATTCTGCTCACGCCATGTACTCATATCACTAATAAAGCTGTTTTTAACATAGCTTTTGCATTGTAAAGGGATGTAGAAGAACAAGAGAAATGCATACAGTATAGTGTAGTACGTATTACGTTTAATACCAGTGCGTTTCACCATCTTTGGCTTTCTGCATTCTATGGATCCCTGAGGAGGCCAAACCTAGTGAAATGAGTTGGAGGCTTGAATTCTACGGTTTTATATGCGTGTGTACAGTTTTTGGTGTAGTGATTCACAATTAGTTTTTTGTCACAATATATACCATGTTTAGGTAAAAAAGGGACCCTTCATCATTATCTTATATACTTCTTGCTCAATCTCCATGAAAAAGTTTAGTGTGTCCGTTATGTGGATTAACACTATATAAGAATCACAATGTAAACAGTCAACTAATGTTAACTAAATTGATGTCACTGTATTATATTAACAAGTACCAGATATGCTGTGATAGGTTCGTGTTCATTAAACGAGAAATAGGAGTTTTTCTTTTGTTGTTCGTAAATGTGTTAAACTGTTATCTAATCAGAAACACTAAGATTATTATAAAGTTTGATTGCAAAGTGTGTCCAAAATGTCCACCACCTCCAGAAACGCGTGGCCAAAAATGAGGACGCCACTGTCTGATTGCATCAATAACGCGTTGCTCCCACTCCTGAACAATATGTTGTTTGTTTTACGAATTAGGTTTATCAGTCCTCCTAGCGACCATCCTTTATCTAAGCACTTTGGACCATAATTCCTGTGCTGTCTCTAGCACTTTATAATGCGTGTGGTGCTTTAGTGCAGCCACTGCAGGTGGTATCACAGCATTTGCATCCTTGTGGAGAATGGGTTCCAGACCCCTGGATGGTATGGGCCAACAGATAATGTTGAGGCCTTGTGCTATGCACAGATCTTGAGCTCCTCAGCCCCCCGGGGAAGGGCTTGACTGACTCTATAATTTGGAATTCGTCCTCCCTAATGTAAAAAAGGGGAGGGCACAGGGTCAGCACCATGCCACTCAGGCAGGTTGCGTATGGGGAGGTAAACCCCACAGGGTAGCCTGTCACTGTCTGTAGCTATCAGAACTTGCGTGACAGGAAGGCAGAAAGATAGTCTGGACCAGCCATGTCTATACATGGCTATACATATTCTAACAATGCACTTGATGAGGTCATCACATTGTCATCAATTCCAAAGAATAGTTATTAGATTATCAAATAATTCTTAAATGTAATAATCTCCTGTGAGAGACCTATAATTGCTCAAAATGGAGTGATTCTTCTGAAAGATATGACGAAACGTTAAAGGTGTCCTGTTTTTTTCTGAACTGTGTATATATACACATATAGACACAGTGTATGTATGTACTGCACCGACACACTTTATTCGAGCAAATACCCAGTATGTACCTGGCAGATACCTGGAATGCGCCGCTCCTCACCTCTGACAAGCCCCGTTGCGTTTGCCTTCCCAGCCTGGGTTCATGCCTGGCTGATGGGCGGCTGATTTGTTAAATGATAATGATTAGGATTTAATAGGCTGCAATGCTTCGCGTGTCTACCAGATGGCATAAATTCATGAATTGTAATGCAGTATATATATATATATACTGTGCAGTATTGCAGCCAGGGGGAATAAAATGCTTCAATCCCTGCCTCGAAAATAACCCAATGCACTCGGGCAGAAAACAGTCACAAACCTCAATACACCCGGGTTTACCCGAATTCGTGGGACTAGCCGAGCTCGAATAAAGTGTGTCGCCAGTGTATGTGTGTGTATGTATATATAATGTACCTTCTATGTTTGTGCCCACTCGTTGATATTACAACAACATTATTTTGATCTAGAACTCTACTAATTCATATTTGGTGGGTAGAAAGGAAGCTTTGGCTCCACCCATTGTTTTTGTTATAATTAGCTCTGAGGATACTATGTTAACTAAGGAAACAGGCTATTAACATTGTAGTAGTACTATACTTGATTTGTGTAGTCTATGATTGTACTAAATAAGGAGGCAAACCTTTTTTAACTCAATTTTTAAAAACAGTTACAGTACCTGTATATTTACCTTATAGTAACAGAAAGATCCTTTAAGTATATAGAAAGTCCAGTGAACTATAGCAGAAAATAATCTGTCTAAAATAACTGTATTACATATGGCGCTTTTCTCCCAAAGGTACATAAAGCGATTCACAATTACAACATAGTGTGTGGTACACAGCAATGTACATAGGATTTTACAGACACAGTCCCTGCACAGATTCGTTTATAATCTGAGGCATACTGAGATAAATTGACTTGCCCGAGGTCACAAGGAGCTGACATCAGACTCCCCTGCTTCATACTCCGCTTCATTGTTCTCTGAGTCAGCGCCTTTACTCACTGAGCCGCTCCTTCAGCTCAATAAAGCAATTATTTGGCCCTCACTATTGAAGTCTCCATAGATAGTATGTGATCTGTGTAACGTCACTGCAGACGTGTATTCTCTTGTTCAATATCGAAAAATTAACCAAAAGCACAAAGAGCATCAGATCTGATATGGAAGCAAAATTCTAGTAGGGACCATGGGTAGACAGATCAGTCTATAATGATATCCCAAAAAGCCAAACTGGCAATAAAAATCTATGCATTATTTACCACAACAAAAAAATAGTGTCCAGATTCAGAAACCGAACAATAAAGGGAGATACCCGTTTATGTAAAACGGTATATTTATAAATAATATAAGTAGTGCTGCTCTGTGCAACTCAATACTGTCACCCTTTGAACACTGATACTCTCCAGTACTGATTCTTCACCTTTCTTTGGGTCAGCATAACACTGTTTCCCAACCCTCTGTTCAGGACAACCCAGCCTGATCACTTTTGATGAATATTCAATTAATCACTAAACACGTTTCTGCACTTATCTTCCATATGAATGTGTGATTATCTGGTTATCCCTAAAACATGGTATGGCTGTGGTGTCCCATGGAGAGGGTTGAAAAACGCTGGCATAACAGCACAGATAAGGTGTCCACACAGAATGCACAGCCCAGTTTTTTTATCACCAGTTTATTTTCAATTCATATTCAATAAGGACTTTTACATGTGATTGAAGAGATGGGTTATTCACTAATCCTGGTGTAGTGATCCCAGAAAACTGCTAAGGCTACGGCCCCACTGCGCGCGTTGCCTGCATCAGCGCGACCTGATGGACTCCAGGCAACTCGCAATGGGGTAACAACAGATGCTAGATGGCGCTCTACTAAACCCAATAAAACAGTGAAGTGAATCAATAAATCAATAAAACAATAGTGATATAGTGAAGTAAATAAATAAATCAATAGTGATAAATAATCAATATGTATAAATCGTGAATACAAAGGTAAAATTACCACTTATCACTCGACCCTGCAGAAAAGACTGTTTCAAAAGTCTGAAGATGCACTGTAGATCGAATTCCAGGGGAGCGTCGTGGATACCCAAAAAAAATAAAAAATATAATAGTGTAATACAGTAACACAGTGATAATAAACATATATAAGGGGTTTGCCAAATCACTACTCACAAACGAAGTAGATTTTAAAGCATTGGATCTGTCTGGAACTGTAAATCATCCCAGTCAGGGTCAGCAATCTCATGAAAAAGAGAAAACAGCCATGGTGCAGATAGAATAACAAATTTATAAATAAATGTCATGAATGGAGGCTTACATAGATCTTAAAAGTAAAGGCAGTATACAGCTGGGTCTTTTGTGCGTCACGAACTCTCACCGCCCGGTACACACTGCTCGCGCTGTTCACAGCTCTCACACCGCGACGTCACTTCCGGATTGTGTCGTCACAGCTTGCCGGAATGGAGGACAGCACTAAGGTTCCCTCTGCTTCTCTTCCTCCTGTAAGATGGCTAACGAGCCAGACTCTATGCGTTTCGACGTAATGACGTCTTCATCAGGAGTGGCTAACATATGCTAATAGCTAGATATTTATTCCCTATACCTAGCTCCGATTGATGCAATGCTTAATGATTCATACATAGTTGTGATTGGTCAATCTCCGGTATACACATACTTCCTATTTGGTTTACAAATGGAATATAGTACTAATTTAAAGATATTACTTACACAATATAAATAAATACACAGTAATAAAAAATATATAAAGATAAATCAGTATTTTATACATGAACTAAATAATGTTAATCTATCATTTCATATATTAATGATAATGATTTAAATTTGAAATTCACCTGTAATTATAGCAAAAATAAAACTAATCTTTAATCTGTACACCTGCCCTGCACCCTGCATCCTCCTACCGGTGTTCGACTTACCTCTGACCTCACTCCTGGGTAAGCTTTCCCATTGGCTCCTTCTAGTATTTAGCCTCCATCAGCCCTGAGCATATTTTGTGTTTGCCGTGCTTGCTACAAGCTGCCTTGCTTTGTCCTCTTGTTCTTGAATCTTGACCCCCAGCCTTGTACCGAACTCCTAACCTCTGGCATCCTTGGACCTCGGCTTCGGAATTCGACTACTCTGCTCTCTCCTGTCCTCGACCTCGGCTCCGGAATTCGACTACTCTCCGCTCTCCAATCCCTACTACGGCAAGTACCTACTACGATCCTACACTCTCCTGCCCTGACCCGACTAACCCACGACGACGAGCTGCACAACCCGGACCCGGCTTCGCGGCCTAGGTCGGTGTATTCACATCCCCACCTCAGCCCCGTGGTCCGGCCCTGCTTTGTGGCGAGTACCCGTGACAGGGGGTGGCGGGGTCGTGGACATGACATCACGTGGCTGGTTCGCCCTCATTGGCTGAACGTCAGCAGCTCCAAAAGACAAAAAACTTGTATTTTTTGGCAAAGGCCGGCGCGCATCCCGCTTTGTGTGCTCGCATACACACGCCAACTGGGGCCTGCCCCCTAGAGGTCTGTACTTGGTGCGCATGCGCAAACACGCCGACTGGGGCCTAACCCATAGAGCCGCAACCACCGGGGACGAAGCTTTTGACTCTTCAGTTAGGCTAATACACTATGATAAAGATACTATATACTGAATATTATATATACTATATATTGAACTGCTGCTTTTCCCTTCACTGCAGAGCAACCTGTTCCAGTGCTGCCCAAGTAAAAAATATTTATGAACAATAAAACCCGTGCTACAATGTACTCTTTGAATGTGAATCTCTCACCACACAAATCGGTCTCTATAATGTATCATGTTCTGTGTCTGCAACTGTCAGGCTACGCTTCTGGTTGCTACGGGCAACACATTGGATGGAGACAATCACCTAGTGTTGCTATTTAAACATCAACCCAGCCAACTGTCATTTACTGCAGTTTTTCCCTTCACTTTGGTGTGAGATGTTAACCAGGCCTGGACTAAAGCAATGAGCGTCCTAGTATCAGTGATGTATACATTGTTTTGTGTGAAAACCTATTAAACGTATAGGAAGCCCCTTGCTGCAATGCGCTGCAGGCCCCTCTGGCAGCAAGGGGTTAAAGTATTAAACAAAGATGGAAACACGGTGAGAATATGCCAGACGGCCCAGTACTTTAATAACTTTATTACAACTTCACGTCGGCTTTCTCCGTAGTCGTGTCTCTGCTCTTTCCGTTTGAAACGTCAGCTTTTTGCAGTTGAAAATGACTTTGGAGATACTATTTCTCCAGCACGTGCGCAAACAAAGTCTATTATTCAAGGCCAGCCGCAGCTTTCTTATCTCACTTGTACTGGCTTTGCGGTCGTGCACACCATTCAATAATTCTGTCAAGTGATATCTTTTGCCGGTGACAGAGTGCTAAACCGTGATTTATTGCTCGAGTACACATTGCTTTCATGGAAGTGATTTGTTTAAACAACACAAAAGTGCTAAAATAAATTATTCATAGCATGCAAATTGATGACTTTACGCGCTGTAGTAAGCCTCGGAATAAGCAGCGTGTCGCTTTTATATGCTGCATTAATTCCGCCTGATTACGTCTTGCAGTTTACATTGCAGAAAGATATTCAGTTCAACCTTAGCCTGTGAGTTTTCCGGTGCAAATAGATCAAAGGAGTGTGTCCCCTCCTCAGGTTGCTGCTATTATTGCTTATAAAGAGGATTGTGATCTTGGTAAAATAATCGAATAAATATTAAAGAACTCATAACCCTGAGCGATAAATATTAAATGTATACACTTATTCTTAGCAGGGCGACTTTCTTCGTGTCAGATATCCTGCAACCAGTATTTCTTGCTTGTTATGTTAGCATTGAAAATATGTTGATGTATACATTCTGAAAGCACTGCATTGTTAAGGATTGCATTCATTATAATTACTTCTGAGAAACATTGTAGCGACATTGCGGAAACTGACAGGCGTGTATAGTAGTTACCCGTGCTGAGATTAGCAGAGAAACATTTGTGGCGAGGATAACGTTTATTTTACTACATTTCATTTACATCTGTGTGGCACAAAATGGGACTAAATCATTTGTGACGTTTAAGGCATTGGAATAAATAAGGTTAGTACATAGGCACACACGAGCACCATTACATTTCAGATTTCTGTGCATCAATTTTACACCATAAAGTAAATACCATTACAAAGCTAAGTTAATAAGGCCCCATGCTCTCCATCACATTTTTTTTTTTATACATACAGGTAGTCCTCGTTATCCAACGTTTCACTTTAAAACGAATGGCATATTGACGCTTTACAATGCAACCCTAAGGGCTGTTTTTCGACGCCGGAATGCATTATCCGACGCCTGAATGCGTTATCCAACGCTCACCGCCACTGATTTAACATGGGACTCACTTTACAACAATTTCACTATCCAATGCTACTTCCAGAACGGATTCCGTTGGATAACTGAGGACTGCCTGTACAGTGCTGTTTTACCACTGGGTGGCACTAGACATGGGGTGGACCAGTCCTCAAGGGCCAATAACAGGTAAGGTTTTCAGGATATCCCTGCTTCAGTAGAGGTGGTGCAGTCAAGATTGAGCCACTGATTGAACCAATTGTGCTGAAGCAGGGATATCCTGAAAATCTGACCTACTGGGCCCCATGAGGACGGGAGTTTGCCTCCCCTGCAGTAGACAATATAAGATTACCCTACACCTGTCAATTGCATCTAATTTTTAGTTCAAAGATTTTCCTCTGCCGTTCTCTGGCACAATGTTGTTACAAAAACAGAACTAGTCTTTTGACAGAAAAAAAGAAAAACATGTGATAGTGTAAAATGGGGGCAGAAGATTTTTCAGTGGTTGCAGAGGCCCCGCGCTCTTCCCTAAGGCATATAAATTAAATGCAGGTGGATCGCGTGAGGCTTCTGCAACTTCCCTTACCTTGTCTTCGGCGACGCCATGGCAATGCAGCGTCAAATGACGTCGTGACGTCGAACCCACGGTGTCATTGGATGCCGAAGGCAAGGAGGGGGGCACAAGCAGGGAGGGAGAGCAGGAAAGGGGGCACAGCAGGGAAAGTTTGCGCACCCCTGGTGTAAACAATACAGTTTTACAGGAGAACCGTGAAAACGTGAAAACATCTGCCCTTGTTGTTTATACATTCCAGACTGCAACTGATGATAAAGGTAATGTAATCTGATATTTGATAGCAAATTAAGCATTAAACCAGAGATACATGACTTTGACCCCAAGATATAAAAGGTTTAGGGTGCAATATTACAAGACCACCCTCCAAGAAAATATATCTGTAGGTTTATTCAACCAATATGAAAGCTGCAAATTAACTAGAAGAACCAATACGTGTTATTTGAGTGTGTGTGTGTATTATAAATCTTCTGCAGTTTCTTAGCCAGATTTGTGTGGCAGATGGATGGAAAACATTTATTATTTATTATTGACCCCTTGGTGCTGACCATGCCATGTTATCAATATCCCCCTCTTCAATTGCTCAAACACCAGGGAAGTTATTTATCAGTCTCCTGGTTGTAAATGTAGTGCAAAGAAACTGCACCAGATACTGTGGCAGTGTGGATGTGACAGCAATAGTTTCAAAAAGTCTAAACGGGACAATATCTATACCAAGCCACTGATGTCCCACTGCTAATCTAGTATGCATGGCCCAGAAAAGGTCAACAAAAGGAAGCCACGTTCATATGAATAGGAGCTGAGGCGTGCTAAAGTTTAGCACCCATCTTTTGATCTGGGCCATAAAGAGCTAAAGCCAAGCACTATATACCGAGTTACATAGGATGTGATATATTTCTGAGTTTTGTTCCTGGATTACACCGTATACAGCAGTGAACCAATCAGTACGAGTTTGCATTTGCCAAAGTGTTTGTTTTGCAAATTGTAATTCTGTTTTAAGATACCTTGCGATCTTGTTGAAATAAGCAATGTTCACTTTTGCTGCCAACCACATTACAATGTATTGGTATCATTTTTTTTTTATATGCTGATCTGTAGCGTAGTAATTATGGGACATGCCGTAAATCTGCTGGGTTCTCTATGGCAAACCAGACAAACAAGCAAAGAAAAGGCATTTTGTGCTGCTGGGTAAACATATTTAGCAAAATAGACCAGGTCTCTGAAGCATCATAGAATAAGTCCTTGCATAACCTGAATTTATCTCTCTGTTACCATTCTGCATTTCCAGCCATGCAAGGTGCAATAATTTACCTTCGTGCAAGATATTCTCTTCTCATTGGTTGTATTTAAGTTTGGTAATTTTCATATCCCAGAAGATATGTAGCAATTAAAATAGACTAAAAAGCACTCAGCCATGTAGCTCATTTGGCATGTGTATAATTTCCGAGTTTGATAGCTTGGTAAATGTGTACACCAACAAACTTTTTCATGCAATAATTCATTTCCTAAGTATAGGCTAGTTGATGCAATATAGAGCAATACATTATCTAACTCTGTGATTTCAGTTCTTAGCTCTGGCTACTCATCCTTACAAAGTCAGCTCCAGTTCCCAGCTGGATCATTGCCTTTCCTGTGTAAATCACAAGGACCTGTCTCATTATTTAACTTGTCTCTGTTTATTCCTGTACAACTGTGCTCTATCTATCCAGTGAGTCCCTCTATTCATGATTCATTGGTCCTCTTCATCTGGATGACATCCTGCTTAAAGGTCATATGGGTACCTTCCCCATCAGTACCCTCCCTCGACACCCAAGGGAAGAGCACACAGTTTGGGATTTGTCAAAATTAGGGTTACAGTTTTATTGAAAATCCTACACAATTAAACCAGTCAGCTCAAGACTTTCAAGAGTTATTATCATAAATGTAGATGAGGATTGGAAGACATAGCCATACAGCTAGTCCAGGGTTGGACAACTACCCGTGCTTCAGCACAGGTGGCTCAATCAAAGACCTGAAAACCTGACCTGTTGTTGGCTCTTGAGGACTAGAGTTGCCTACCCCTGAGCTAGTCATTTCTTCATCCCCTGACAAATTAGCTTAAGGGGTGAATTGAAGGCTAACCACATGGCTACTAACCCAATAGCCTTCCCCCCTCCCCCATGCCAATCCCAGCAGCACTTGCAACTTGCCCACTCCACGAAGGCTGGTCGCAGAGTTTGAAATATAAATAAACAGATATGCAATGAACTATATATATCATTTTCTACAATATTTTTTTTTTTTTTAATATACATATTATAGAATAATTAATTTTGTGCAGGTAGTATAGAAACACATCTATATGGGTTTTCCAAGCTAGGGATTTGAACCCCCCCATGAGGGATGGGTGAAACTGTCAAAATGGGTTTTCCGTAATTCCGCTGATTTATTCTGGCAAAATCCTTCCACGCACCTAAAACCGGGCGGATTCATTCAAATTCGCCATTGACTGCAATCTGGACGGCTTTTTGTATAATCGGAATCTGTTTGCGGATTATTAAAAAGACAGAGAGACCTTTCTAATTTTATTAGCAGTCGCCAGTTGTCAGACCCAACAGGACTAAAACCCAGAACTACTGCTTTTTTAAGCCACAGCTCTAGCAGTGTGAGCAAACCAGCTGATGGCTAGTACCACGGTCACAGCTGTGCTTCACCTTGTTTTTACTTGTACTGTATGTGTCAGAAAACTTGTTTTATTTTCTCTCTAATAGAATATGGAGAGAAAAGGCAATCCTTTAGATGAGCTGTACGCCTAAATTCTCCAAGTGGGTAAAATACCCCTTAAAGATGTATAATGAGTGACCTGGACAAAGACATTTTTAATACATATACAATTAAAAACAATGAGAAAGGACCTCCAAAGAGCTGCAAAACAGAGGATACATTAACATAATATGATGTATCCGGGATGTATTAACCTAAGTGAGTTAAAACGTTATACATTTATTAAGAGACAGAATGAAGTGAATAATAAAAGAAAACGTAATTATAAAAAGCACAAGATCTGAGGGTGATTAAACCACAATGTGTACTGGTCTTAGTAGTGAGATCTAGTACTTAGTGGTAATTTAAGCAAAATGATAAGCAATGAACGGAGCCTGTATATTTACACAAAACTCCTGATTTAGTGCTTGTTTGATAATGCAGATTGAAAAATCAAAATGCATTAAATCACACATTGACTTCTTCAGAGGTGCAGTCACCGTGAAAGACCCTATCTGCTTAAATAGATAGGTACGTTCAGTAGAAGGGATTTAATGTCTCCTGTACAATTTATATAAACGAGATTGCACAGATGTATAACATCCAGAAAGTACAAAGAATATTAATCTACAAATAATAGTGCTTGTTTGTCAAACCGCAGTTATAATCCCTAGAGCAGCAGAGATGGCACCCATTTTCTTCTAACCCAGTAGAATGAGGTTGCCCATGTTCTGTTCATTGTTTATTTATTGTCACCTGGCATCAGTAACTCATAGCCCTAAGTACATATTATTACTCTGTGCTTGAAGTGCTTTCAAGGTTACAAATACAATCAATAAAATAGATATCCCTTGGAGGTATGCTGTTAGTAGACAGTGTGCATTGAAAGCCATCAGATGGTTTAGCTCACACTGCTAGAGCTGTTTTTCTGAATAACAGAGGGTTCAACTTCTGATCCTGTTGGGTCTGACACCATACCCCATTACTGAGGTGCCTTAGACTTTTCAACCCAATAACACTTTGTGTGCTGTGGGAAGCAAGAGGAATCACTTCCTGCAGTTTGCAGAGTTTTATTCATTGTAAAATAAAGTATTTCAATTCAGTGCCTGGCACTCTGGCAGATGGCACGGTGAATATTTTTGTCCCTGTTCTGTTATATCATAGCCATTGTTGTGCATATCCATCATGTAGCACCAAAATGAGTGCATAAATACCTGTAGTCACACCCTCCATGGCTTCCTTTAAAAGCTGACCACTTCCTGGTTGACGGTTTAATGTTCCTTGTGGAGCACACCTGAGATACCTGTGAGATACACTAATAGCTAGATTAGCTACATGTGTGAGCAGTGAGCAGCTCAAAAGTAGGATGTGACAGTGATACTATCCATCAGCTGGTTTAGCTCACACTGCTAGAGCTGTGTCCTGTAAAAGCAGTGTTTGTGGGTTCTAGTCATTTTGTGTCTGACACCACTCCAGTCATTAGGTTGGTATAGAAATTGTTTTAGAAAGTGTGGGACGGGACTCATTTAAGTATACTTTGCATAGTCATTAGCATATCGCTCAGGCGTGCTCCTTTTTCAGCACAGGCATGTCTCCCTAATTTATTTGGAGTGACGTTTGAGGGGATATATATATATACACAACTGGCGACTGCTATTAAAATTAGAAAGGTCTCTCTCACAAACGCATTCTGAATCTGTTTGCGGATTGTCAAAAATGTGTCCGGGAACAGAGTGTTCTTTGTCTCTGGAAAAAATAATAATCTGCAATTGCGGTTTTCTCTTTTGGAGAGTAATCCACAGAAATCTGCGGATCAAAGGAGCCACCTGATCCAAGGGGGATTCAAATGCGTAAAAAAATAATTCACCCATCTCCACACCCCATTCATCAAACTATAGATGTAGATATTTAGTAAAGTCTATCCCTATCCAATGTATGTTCATATTAATACAAATAATAGGGGGAATCTTAGCTCTAGTAAGAGAGTAAAAATGTGAACATGATATTCTCATGATAGGGTCAAATTGTGAGAATTGGTTATTATTGGGATTCGTAATACAACACTTGCTAGTTATCGGTGAGAAGAAACTGAATGGCTTCTCTATATTTGTAGCAAATTTCTGCTTTCTGTAGTCAAGAAAGGTTGTGACATAATTTCCAAAGAATTTGGTGGCCTTCCCCACCCCCAAAGGTATATTAACATCTGAAAGAGATGTCTTTGAATCAAAGCAATCATAATCTCCTTTGCAGTACTGTTGCGTAAGACCTTTAAGCATCCTTGAAGAGCTACCGCTGATAGCATTGGATTGAAAAGGATTAAAAATCATACTATTTCAGGTGCCAATTTATGTTTTTCTTTTTTTCTTGCCATTGTTGGCTGTTCATTGGTAATCACCGGATCTAGCAAGAAAGGATGAGATTATATGTTCCCTTCATTACAGTAAGCTCTCTCTGCTCCCGCTCCGACACTGAGAGAAACATAATATCCACGTCTTTAATAATGACGTTGAGTTACAGTAATACCCATGCTGTAGTAAGAATATTGAGCATTAATGTGAAACATGAACTTTGATACCATTTAGATCAAATTATAACTAGGCATTGAAGACAAAGGTGCCCACAAATCTGCTGGAGTCTCAGATACAGTGCATCGTACCTGAGATTTCAGGTATGTTATTATATTATACGCCGCTTCAAACCTGAAAGGGGAACTTTAAAAGCCACTGAATGTCCAAGTGCTAAAAATAACACAATTGGTAAAATTCATATACGCAAAATCTAGTGTTGACTTTAGTTCTCTTCCAGTCTTTCTAAAATAATATTTCCCCCCTATATACAGTAGCTATTCTTTCCATAACATGTATACTACTGGACATTTTTCCACTACAGAAAGTTGTACATTTTTCACCACCTTTTGAAAACAAAGTTTGTCAAATGCTTGCAAAAGTTAGGGTCAAAGGTGATATTTATTCAACTGATTGAAATCCTTCCGACCATGATGAAGATTGCATCACAGCATATTGTAAAGGTGCCTCTGTAAAGACGACATTTTACAACTTTTTCTACAGCCATTGAATATCAGAATGTAGCTACAAATGTTAATATTTCTCAGACCACTATTTATAAGCCACACGTTTCAGTAGAAGACACTTCAGACTAAGGCCGCGCGTATAGTGCCCGTGACGGCGACGCGTGACGTCACCCGTCACCGTCGCCGCTAGTGAAAGTTGTATTTCGCTTTGCAGTGGCGTCGCGGGCGACCAGGCCATTGATTGGTTCAGGGGCTGTCACATGAGACGACAGTGCCTGAAAAATCAAATATTGGCAGCTTCAAAAAATCGCGTCACCCCGTCGCTTTGTCGCCGTCGCGCTTACTATAAGCGCACGCGGTGGTGACAATGCATTTGTTTTTGGGCGACGTTGCGTCGCCGGCACTATAAGTGCGGCCTTATACAGCTGAAAGTTACACTTTGGGACATTATTCCCAATGAGCCATTATGTTTCACGTTGGGGGATAGAATTGATTTTGGGTGGTAAATTGCAGCTACAATGAAAAAAATGTTAAAGCCCCCAAATAATTATGTACACAGAGCTTACTCTGAGCCTATTCAATAAGCCCCTTTAAAGTCAGTGAGAACATTCAGACGATCTTAGCAAATAACCCCCTAAACGGCAATGTACAAACTAATAGCGTAACATGAATATGAAGCCCTGCAGTGAACTCGAGAGTGAGCAGATTTTTGCTTTATAGAGCAGCAAAGATGCCTTTTGAGAGAACCTGGTGCCAAATCTGATTTATTATCTATTCCTGGCAACCCTGACACATTGCAGGGATCCTAAGTACACAAGACATAGATCAAGCTGTCTGATCTTACTGGCAATGTTTCAATGCTTGTCTTGGATATCACACTGATAATAAACACAATAAAGTTATGATAGTTTAAAGACAATTGAGAAAACAATCTTCCTCCTTTTGAATAGTGGAAAGAATACACAATGGATCCTAAATATTGTGTTGTACAGAGCTGTTTAGCTGCAAAGGATTCTGGGTCACCATAAAGTGTCCCCTTTTCAACTTTCACATTTCCTCAGAGGGAATCTCCTAGGATTCAACCTTGATGAGTACCACACATATTGTGCTATGTTAGTTTGGATCTTAAGAAGTGCTGCTCATGCCAAGTTACTCTGCTTAGAAGCAAACCTAACTTGGTATGGTTGAAATAATCAGAGCGAGACTCCGTTATATCTACTGTGCAGCCCATTTGTGAGCATTTGTTAACATTTCTTTTATAATGTACAAATATGTTCAATGGCTTTACAGAGCTTTACCTCTAAGCCTAACACCACATTTCACACAATATGCCAGTGATTTCCAACATTTTTTGTTTGGAGGAACCCTTGAAGTATTTCGAAAAATCTCGGGGAACCCCTATCTGGCTGACACATAATAGGTTCGACAGGGGTTAGTCACAAAATGTCACACCTCATGAGCCACCTCTATTTCCCACCCTCTACCCATGTATTTCTCTCCCATCCGTCTCACTAACTCCTGCCTTGCATGTATTTATCCCTTGCGTCTCTCTCTTACTCCCTCTTTTCCTCACTCACTCCCGCCCCCCTCCCTTCTCTCACTCGCCCCTACCTTCCGTCAATTACCCCACTCTCACTCAATCCACCGTACAAAATACATACCAAAAAAACCCACCCGCAGGGGGGGTGGGTTGGGAGGGGCGGAGCTTCTGTGGTTCGTAGGAGGAACCCCTGAGACTGCTTCAAGGAGCCCCAGGTTGGGAATCTTCCACGGAACCCTGGTTGGGAATCACTGCAATATGCAATGCACACTTTTGTTGGTTCTAGTAGACAGTACTGTACCTATGCAGAAAGACCAACGTTATAAGAGCTCTGACGAAGCAGTTCTTAGGAAATTCACAAACTCTTTAGGAATACCTGAAAAAAATATTTTGCTGTCCCTTGTATCCTAGCTAATTGTGCTATACAAGCAATGTATGGAAATGTGTCATGAATTGTGTTATACTGTTACTCTGTTACTGTTTGGTATTATACAAAAGCTCCTGTTATACTGTATATGTACCAGTTATTCCCATTTTGGCAGAGTGTAGCTGCCCAAAGGGGGAATTGCTGTTGAGATAGAGTTCACGCAGCATGCTTTCTTTCGCCTTCACATCTGAGATTTGTATGTACAAGGACATGCAGGAGTTGGGATACCTCCATGTATGGCTTCCGTCACCTCACTACAGCAGATAATCAGATCTGTTTAAGATATCTTGATATACACATAGCCTCTGCCATAGATAGCTGGCTGCTTTTGTAATTCCCCCAAAAAAGGATGAATTTCCTTACATGTGCAACATTTTACAAAGGCTTTTTGAACCTGTCACAATGAAAAGTATTCTGCATTCATTCCACCTGGCCTATTAAACGTTGAAATATTCTAGACGTTACCAAGCTCCAATCATTCAAAAAAGGAATGCTTTCAGAGAGCCACCACACGCTATGGGATATTTGCAGCAGCAGCAGCAGCAGCAAATATCTTATTGCAAAGCACTTCAGTCTATTAAAGTGGTCTTTTAGTATCTGGAACAAAGGGCCATCTTGAGTTCATCTCTAATACCTGCACTGACCTAGATCATTGACAGAGAGGGACATACTGTAAGGAAGTGGAGGAAACCATTGGGAAATAGTGGGGTTTTCTGTAAATGGTTTGTCAGAAAATGATGGTACATTGGAAGCGAATAACTCCTGAACTAGGGTCTCATGTTGTAAGACAGCAGGGGTCCTGCAGTAGGTGACCTTTCAGTTCATGAAATGTAATAAAACATTGAGCAGCATAAATTACAGTTTTAAGAATTGACATTTCCCAAAAACGAAGGAACTGTATTATACACCATTTGTATTAAAGGAAAAATGCCTATTCCACTCAATAGGACTTATTTAGAGCAATACTTTGGCCCCAGAATTCCACCACTTTTGCCTCGATACTGAACATAGGGGCTATATTTCAAGAATATTTTTACAGCTTAGAAACATTGCTCAAATCTTCCCCCCATGCCCCTCCTCCCCCCCAGGAAGGGTTTGCAGTACAGGGAACATAACCGCATCAGTTCTGCTCTCTGCCAACAAACATTTCCATCCGTGTCAGTTAACACAAAAGCTTTTGCACTCCCTTTATTTATATTAAGCGCCCATTAAACGAATGCTAACTCTTCCCTTGGGTCATCTCTGTTTTACTATTATCAGACAGTAATTGTTTCAGACTAACTGATTTTTTTTTTCTTTCTCCCTTTTGCCTTCAGGTGATTCTAATCCTGACAAAGCTGTACGATTATAACCTGGGAAGTATTACCGAGAGCTCACTCTGGAGGTGCGTAGATAAATTGAGCTTCTAATTGTTAAGTTACTTAAACATGAATTCTGTGGAAGAAGTATTTTTATTGAGTGTAATTGGACATGTGGGGTGGTTGATGACAGCTGCCCCTAGGCAATTTCATTCATTGTCTGTTCTCATTTTCAGTGATAAGGGTTTATTGGTTTATTCAGCTGGGGCATATTTTAATCCTCATGCTGCCTGAGACTGTTCCCATGCACCTACAGTACCTGACTTCTGTTTAGAAGTAGGTTTCAACTGCGCTGTGTAAAATTAACATAGTTACTTACATTATATAAATATTCTGGTTGCAAAAATGGGGCAGTAGTTAAAAACTGCATATAATTTATCAGATAAAAATATCTCTTTTCTATCAATGGTTTTTGTTTCTTTGATAAAACTGGTGCAGATGAAGTTACTTGTCTTGCAATAAATATACGTCTGGTAAATCCACCCACCAAGAAAGATTAGGGCTATCAACTAGACCAACAGTCATCGTGAATACTCTGAATCCAACTCCACTGAATCAACTTGGTGTTCCAATGACATTGGTCCAGTTGACAACACAAAGTCACAAAGAACAATCGCATAGGGTCTCAGATTTTCTTCTCACTGTCAGCATGGTATTCTTACTTAGAAGAAACAGAGAGGCTATATTTGAAATATTTCATTTAACATAAGGATTGCATAGTGGACAACGTAACGTGTAGCCATGACTATTTTTCTTTTATCATTGATGCAAGAATATTGATTTGATTGTAATTTTGTGTTAAAAAAAGAGTGAGATTATCCTAGTTAGTAAAGTATGCTATTACCCCCCCAAGAAATGTTATTCATTCAATTACTTTGTTTGCACTTGATGCTAGGAATTGTTGGACCTTGTAGACTAACTGTAGCATGACTGTTCTGGAAAAAAGCCGGACTATACCGTATTCTTCGTTGAGATACAGTTTAGAGCAGTAACATTAGTGTTCTTCTTAGTAGATTTTATGGGACATGAGCCCTTGTTTTCAGTGTCTTTTTTTCATAAGGACATTCGATAAGGGAAAGGTAATGGGAATCGTGCAGAGCTATCAAATTATTCATCTGTATGGTTCTTTACCATCATTAATATAGAATGTGTATGCAACAGCCCTATCCCCCTGGCTAAGGAAACGGGCCACACCAAACTATCTCACTGTCTCTTTAAGCAATATCACTTATGGGTGTATGGGTGCTCAGCGTTACCTTGCTCTCAGGGTGCTGGAAATCCGGGCAGGTTGTTGATGATGAGTGAATAAAAGATAGAGGGCGCCAGGAGTTTTTATGAACTTTTTTAAGGGGGATCTTATCCACTGTATGTTGTTTTATTAGCAGGGAACATGTTTATGTATTCTGCAACTGAGAAAGACTAATTTAAGAATTGATACAATGTTACAGATACACCATATGTTCTTCTACAAATTGGATATTTGTTAGTTTCATAGGGCAAAAGCTAAATACTATAATTATAGAGGGTACTGATCCCTATCTATCGCATTCTGATTTTATGAGATATTTATAGCAGCTACAGTGACTGGTTTCATTAACCCCTATATGACTACTACCTGTAGTGGTCGTATTGACTCCAACTTTTTTCAATACTGCTGTTTCAACAGCTGACCAAATTCAATTAGACAGAATTTATACTGCTACAACTTCTCTTTACTCACTTTATGTTAACACAATTGAAGGGATTTACCCCAGTTACTTTGTACCATTGTGAGTAGAGGGGTTGTCCCTATGATTTCAGTTGAACATCTTAGTAACCACCTGCTATATACTGTCCAAATGTATTTTCAACTATGCAGTTCCAACTCTAGGTACAATAGGCAACTGTAAATTACCAGTAAAGGGTACTGATCCCTAATCAGATATTTTATTCAACCATGTAACAGGGACTTGATCCTGTTTAAGTAAATGCCTTTAGTGCTCTGAGAAATCCAGCAGAGAGCTGATTAATTGCAGCTAGTTAATTAACCAACTCAACCTGGGTAATCGGAGAACCCTGCTGGTGGAGGAAAAAAGGACTCCTTAGCACATTTGCAACTGTGCTGACCGAGGATATACGTGTGACGGTGAAGGCGTTAACCAGGCTCATCAATAAAGGTCAAGCCCACTTGGTTAACCCTGACCCATGTGTTAGGGTCTTAGTGTCAGCTCTGGGATCCAAATGTCGAAAATTTCTTACTGCAACTATACTAATTTTGAGACAATAAAGAATGATGTGATTTTTGCCTTTACTGGGATGCTAGGATCAGGAGATTTCTAGGCTGTAAGTTGCAGTGGGTTTGTCGGAGAAAGTCTTTACAGAATGTGTCTATGTATCGGAGTTCCAGCATTATGGGATACCCCAAAAGTTGTATCCGGAGATTGAGTGATATCTCGGGTACAGCTAAACACATTACTCCGCCAAACTCGGGCTCTGAAAACGTTCTTACGACTCACCGCCAGGATCCCTGCTGCAGCATCTTCCATATAAGGTAAATGGGTATGAAGGGGTTAAACTATAGCTGCAGCTATTCATGGAATCCCTAGTGTAGCAGGGGGTCCCCAATATAGCAGAGATACCCAGATACATGCCCAGGTATTCTGAACCTGGTTTAGGGGTTCAGGGGCTGCTCCAGCTAGGTGATAAAGCTGAGCAGGTTTTTCAAGTGTCTAAAAGTTTTAAAAGTTATTTTCTCATGTGTGCCAAAAATGAGGCTTGTGTTTGTAGGGAATATATACATTCACTCCATTCATGACACCAAAATAGGAACCCATAACTTGTAGCACACAGAAACAGGACACACTGGGGATAATACTGGACACATGATACATAAAGCTTGGCCCCTTGCACTTACCAGAATTCCCTCCTACTGTCTCTGTACGTTCTCCCTACCTACCAATTAGATTGTAAGCTCCTCAGAGTAGGGACTCCTCTTCCTTAATGTTACTTCGATGTCTGAAACACTTTATTCTCATGACCTGTTATTTATATTATTTGTTATTTATATGATTACCCTGTGTATTACTACTGTGAAGCACTATGTACATTAATGGCGCTATATAAATAGATATACAAAACAGTATATTGTATTAATGAATTATATTTAATAGGTATATGTACTGGTAACGTGTAAATGAACTGCAGGATTTCCAAGTCATGGCTACCAAGCTTGGTGCCTGTGTCTGGGAGAAGTCAGGACTGGAAAGCATGAGGGATGCCAAGGTGTTAGAACAGAAGGGATATTTCAGTTCTGCTTGAGTACCCACATCCTCAGCTCAAAGGGTGCATGTGGCCTAGCCCCACACAGAGTGGAGCCTCGCACCGTGGAGGGGCAAAGGGACAGAGAAGAATATGTTTCCTGCCCCTGGGAAGACTCCGGTGTTTGGAAAACCCCGTCTAGGGGTCTCACATTGGTTTCTAGGGAAATTGCTAAAGTTTTTTGATTGGGCTGCAGGGTTTCTGGAAATGAATACAAGAGGTTTTAAAAACTCTGACCTAGCTCAGATTTTGGAGATTCCCCAGAGATTCCTAAGAGAGGTTTTTTCCCCAGTGATCCCAAGGGATTAAATGTTTGTGCCTAGATTCCAGAAGTCCAATTTGCCATAAGAGCAAGAACGGGTCGGACTGGACCCAGAGACGCCTTGCTGCGATTGCAAGGAAAAAGGCTGCAGGACTTTTTAAACCAGAATGTTTTCTAAGGCCTGGGACATAGTTGTTCTCGCAGTGCGGAGGCGCGCTGAGGCTCAGGGAAAGCGGTGCTTTCCCTGGCCTTACACAGCGCGCCATCCGTGGGCGTGTCGGGGGCGGGTCTGCGGGGCGAGCCAGTGACATCACGGAGCTGGTTCGCCCTCATTGGGCGAACCGCTCACGTGACCGGCCCTGCGCTCCGGCAAGCGGGGAAATTTCAAAACTCCGTCAGACACACACTTCCCCAAGCGTGCTGACGCGTGCGCGAGCCCCTGCTAAAGCCGCTCTTATTGTGGCTGCAGGGGCTCAGTGCCGAGCAGCAGCATGGCTCAGTACGGCTCAGCGCATAAGCGCTGACCATGCCCGAGGCCTAAGTCTCCACTTCAGCACTGGATTGTTTTAAAGACTTTATTTCAACTAAGAAAGTCGGTTTGTCAACCCCAGACCCCCAGTAAGTGTATCTTTTTCTGTCTATTGTAATTCAATGTGTGTTTGCCTGTTTCTATGAAATAAATTACAATTTATTTTACTTATTGGCTTTGCTCAAAGATAAGATCCCGGTATAAAGGTGTATTTTGCCTGGCTTCCCGTGACAATACTGTCTTGAGCACAAAGGCTGGGCTGAGATCAAAACACCTGGACACCACTGACCTGAAGGGCCACCTGTTTAAAGTACCGCTTGAGACTTTGGGGTGGTATGCTGGTAAGGGGCCTTTTCTCCCAGTCTTACAGATATGGACTGGGGAAGTAAGTTAGCCCTTACATAGGGATAGGTGTTTGTTTCTTTTGTATATTTTTGTTTGCTGTGCATTGTTTAAAGGGACAGGCTAAATAAAGCCATGTTTTAGTTTCCCAAAACTGTCTCCTTGTGTGTATGTCTGCACCTGCCTCTTACAAACCAGCGATATTTTAATTGTACTAATGACCCCTCAATCACTGTTTATTATTTACAGTGATTTATCTACTTTGATAAGGTTGAAGAGTGCACCAATTTCAGTACACTTAGACTGCACTATTGGTCAGTCATTTACCACACCGATGATCATATATCATCCTGGGTGTTAATTCCAGTGTCGTCTCTACTGGTTAAATCATATGCCTACGCAACCAATATGCTCACTAGCATTCCCTTAGGGAGAACATTACCTACCATACTTGTACTCGTAGGTGGGAATATAGCCCTATAAGGATCTAGATACTTAGGTGCACTTGCATATAATGACTACCTTCCCCCTCCTTCCCTATACACTGTATGCAGGATATTATTGGTATTTCACACACTTGATCAAGAGTTTTCGGACTTTATTGTAGCCCAGATTCCCCTCCTACTCAATAGATCCCAGCATTCACCATAGTGCTGACATTTGGATTTATTCTGTGTCGTTGTTCGATTTTAACACCATTTATTTGAATTAATCTGTAAATAAAGTTTTTTAATTACTATCAATTAACATCAAGAGGGCCGGTAGAGTGCCCGCAACAGGGTTTACTTTCTTCAGATTAGTTATACATTCTAGTGCTGAACAGAGATTTAATCCCTTAATTTACTTAGTTACTAGACCCAAATTTTAGCATTCCCCCAAGTGTGCTTCATATAGTTACCGTGATAGGAACATTTTCTGGACCTCTGTCATTTGATGAGTATTGCAAATACAGTATGTAATAATGTCCAGATATTGTTATGTGAGTATAACCATTGGAGATTATAGCACCATCAATCGTTGTTTTCAGCAATATTACACTATATACTTGTCACGGTAGCTTGTGACAGGTTGTAATTTACACCAAAACTATATATAAATATATATATACCTGGGTTTGAACTGGGACGAGACTTAGATATGATAAATATAATTTATTCCTTGATAAAGGTGAACACAGCAGATTATACAAATAACAACAAAATATAGACACTTATTTAAAGATTATGGCAAGAAAGCCATCAGGATTACAGACTGGCCACTTCTCCCATATTTCAGTTGACAACACAGCAAAACAGGCAGGACACATGCATGGCATTTCTTCACAGCAATCAAGATGGTATAGCACAACAACAGGCTTGATGACATGCAGGCATGAAGATCATTTGCATGAAGAACAATGAAGAACTTTGCATGAACAACCTGGATAAAAGGGTGGCTCTGACTTATATATCATTTTAACCCTTGCATCCCAGCTTACGGCGCCGTGCCGTCTAGTAAAAAGTCTTTGAAGCTCTTTTGGCTTCCATTGAAGTGTGAATTACCACATTTACAAAAACATCCACTTCCCTTGGTCCCTAGGCCAAGCATAAACAATTAGCAATTTGGTCGTTGATGACCAGGCTTGTAAATTCTAGCCTTTCCTGCTCATCACAACAGGGGTTCCTCAGAACTCAACCAAAATTTCATATTTACTGCAAATCACCTCATAACTTGAGTTCAGTAATACATACAGTCAGGTGAGATATATTAATACAGTCCGTCCCACTTGACGCTCGCAGAGAGACCCAACATTACAGTGTAATATGAAAATTAATAGAGATATTAATATCTGGCATTTAGCAGCAGTTACATATACAGTGTTTAGATTTAAAAAGATATGCTAAATCCCACGAATACAAATATGTAGCTCTTAGCCGGTTCCGCCAAGGACATCTCATAATATTCTTATATTTAATAAAGTTACTCATTTTGATTTTCTGCTGGGGGTAGCCCCACCCTGGCCCCATCAATAAAACCTTTTGAAGTAGGCTTGTAGCTTCTCGTATAAACAATTAGGTCATTACCTGTTGATCAATAGGTGTCACACCTCTCTGTTGGTATACACTTCCAGCGAGGAAGCTTGCATATCAAACGTGAATAGACTCATATGAGGCACCATTTGGCCCTGGTACGCATTACAAAGGCAGGCAGAGGTAGTTAGCATTTGGCCTGTACCTTGTAAGACTGCAAAAAGTCACTTTTTCAAAAATATATGTTCCTCTTATGACAAAGTTATATTTTTAATATGTGTGTACTTGGGGGGTGACCCGGAGGCTGTACCCCCAAGGCTCAGGGTCCTGGCTTACTCCGTTACCAAATTACCAGTTTTCAGGTAACTGTTTATTCAGCACTGCATATAAGATTAACCCCTTAAGTCCCAGTGGGTGGGTTATGCAGACACTGACCCAGCAACAATACATTTTACACAGGGGAATAAGCATTTTCATGTTATAACAAGGGTTAAATCACATTTCTGGACCTCAGCCCAGTTAACCCCTTGTCTCCCTGGCGAGGTTTAGAGGGGACCCTTGGGGAGTAACCCCGTGAATCCTGGGCCAAACCCTCACTATCGTCACAATACTGTCTTTACTCTTTTGCATATTGTGTATCCCCCTCGCTCATCCTGCCTGTCCATACATACACACATGTATGTATGTTTGCAAAGTGTTGAAATATAATATTTTCAAGTCTTTTAAAATGTTAAATGACCTTATAATACTCTTCTGGCTCTTCTAGTTGTAATTAATTCCTGATCATGGAAAGTTAATGAAGAGAACTGATGTAGAGCAAGGTACAATATCGCACAGGAAAAGATGGCAAACTGATGGTAATAATCAGAGGCAGAACTACAGTAGAGCGGGGTGAGTGGGGCAGCTGCCTGATAGCGGGCACAGAATGTGCGCACAGATCCAGCTAACAGATATCATTAGTAGAAAATTCCTGCATCTTCTGACTGGAGGCAAAAAATCCTTCAAAAAACGATTTTTTTCGATGTGAAACAGTCTCTTAACTCCCCCGCGAACCTGTCAACATGACACTGCTCAGGAATGTCTGCATTGCAAAGGATAGCGCTATAATCCTGTGTGCTCGGTGCTTGCTGCTTGGTTGGAACACAGAAGAAATGTGTAACATCCAATTGTTACCAACTCTGTCGTAAAACCTTGCAAGAGGTAAGTGGGTGCGCCTCCTCGGACCTCTGCGGGCCTCTCCGTGCCTCCATGGACCTCCCCATGCCTCCACGGGCCGTGCGGACCTTGACCGCGACTCATCCCACCAAAATACAAAAGATTCACAAATACAGTTTAAATATATACAGGATTATTTTTATTTTGCCATGGCTTCAGAAAATAGAGGGGAGGGGGGGGAGGGTAGGCGGGGGTAGGCGGGGGTAGGGCTGCAGTTGAGTTTGTGGATCTTGCCCCGGGTGCAAATAAACCTATTTACGCCTCCGGTTATAATCTTTGAAAGTGGGTCAATGGATTAACACTTAGCCAATTTTATAAACTGTGCATTATAATTTGTTTTCATATAGGACGCACCCATCACTAATTATTATGCAATCCTCATGCTAACCTTCACTGTTGTTTGATTTACAGAGCTCAAGTATATAGTACATTAAAGATTATCTGGCACACAGCTATTAGTTGGGAGGTTTCAGATATTACCGGCTTTACACAGAAGAAAGGAAGTTTTAACTTGGAGAGTTGAAGTCTTAATACAGATGTAAGATTAGCTGAAGGTTATTGATATATAAAATGCCACACCGATAACTCTCAGGGATATACTGTAGAAATGGCTTTTTTTGTTTCATCGCTGTTCAGGTAGGGTATGAAAGATAAGTACACCTGATCAATAGGTCACAGTCTAAAGGCAGAGGGAGGATTTTGTTAAAAGTTTTTCCCATATCTTGCCCATGAATATATTTTTCATCTCATAGTTACATAGTTACATAGTTGCATAGTAGATGAGGTTGAAAAAAGACGTACGTCCATCAAGTTCAACCTATGCTAAATTTAGACAACCGATACTTTATTCTAGATCTATACTTACTTATTGATCCAGAGGAAGGCAAACAAAAAACCCCATTAAGGGGAAAAATTAATTCCTTCCTGACTCCAAGAATTGGCAATCGGATTAATCCCTGGATCAACATCCTTCCCATGTATACTTATTTGGTATATCCCTGTATACCTTTCAATTCTAAAAAGATGTCCAACCTTTTTTTGAACAAATCTATTGTATCTGCCATCACAGTCTCCATGGGTAATGAATTCCAAATTTTAACTGCTCTTACTGTAAAGAACCCTTTCCTTTTTTGCTGGTGAAATTTCCTTTCCTCCAACCTTAAGGGATGGCCCCGAGTCCTTTGTACTGCCCGTGGGATGAATAGTTCTGTTGAAAGCTCCTTGTATTGTCCTTGAATATATTTGTATATAGATATCATATCCCCTCTTAGACGCCTCTTTTCTAATGTGAATAAATCTAATTTAGCTAGCCTCTCCTCATAAGTTAGAATGTCCATCCCCTTTATTAATTTGGTGGCTCTTGTCTGCACTCTCTCTAGTTCCATAATGTCTTTTCATCTCATTGTCTAAGTCAGCAGGAGAACGGAAGTATCTTAAACAGCAATTTGGAAATGTAACAAAGAAATGGCATTTCATAATACTAAACGTGTTTTTATAAAATAGACCACAAAACCTTGTTCGGAATTTTTTTCACCAGCAAACCCCAAAGCATTTCTAACATCTTCTTCTCCTTTCTGTTTTCCTAATATTTCATAAACTGTTGTGTAGCAATTCTAATAAACCTATGGCACAGAATTGTTGAAAAAATAGCTATGTGTAACAATGCGGATATTAAAGGCATCATATTACTTATGCATCACTTCCACCGTCAATAGTATCAAGGAACATTAGTTTTAATCGCAGGTGTTTTGTAATATTTTTGTGAATGCTCTAAAAGGGTTAGAGGAGGAATTCTCATGCAAGGTAATGACATCCATTAAAGAGGTAATCCAGGGCGGCGGAATTTTGGGTGATTTAAAAAATAAATAACTTTAAAAAAAAATAATGTATATGTGTGTATGTGTGTTCCTCTTAACAACTTTACTTCTGATATTACAACAGCTACAAGGTGACACCAGGAAAATATGGGACTTCTTTTTCTGTAACTTGATGTACTTAGCAATCCAGACGCTCAGCAACTACTATAAAGGTGCAGGTTTTATGCAGGTTTTTAATGTATTTTTTATCAGCTACTGTAGATTGACTGCACTTTTAAACTGCTGCTAAGAAGCATAGGAATAATCCATAGAATCAGACATGCCCTTCTTACATCGCTCCGTCTTTCTCTCCCATCACTAGCTCTGAAAGCTTAACAGTACTGTGAGAAGGAGGTGGGGGTGCGGGGGAGGGGAGTGAGGTGTGTGTGTGTGTGTGGGAGGGGGGGGGGGGGGGCTGCTGGTGACACGTAGTTTACCTGCTGTTCTGCATTTACAATTTCTAATCTTTGACATCACAATCTGCCTCTGCCGAGGATTAAACCTCCTGAGCCAGAACGGGCAGGAGATGGAAAATTAGATCAGCCAGCAACGACATTTAGACATCTTAAATAGCAATTTGTAACAGAGAAAATGTGTTGAAAGACACTATAGAGGTATAAAGATGAATTTTGAAAGGTTACGTGGTTGGGGATGAATGTAAATAAAACTAAGGGGGCGGGAGGGAAAGCACCCGATGTGAGAGCTGCCCTAAACATTCATTTCATTAAAAAAAGGTAGTAATGGTAATTGTAGTAAGAAATCAGTGTGCAGAAAGTATGCTTAATTAATTATTAACTAATTAATTAATTTCAAATGAATAACTAAGTCTGAGTCCACATGGCAGGACGTAAAATCAGCATCTCTGAGTTTATTTTTAGAATTGGCACTTTGCAAGGCATGAAATTATGTTGAATCTTAATTATGCACAATTATGCCTACAGACACTGGAGAATGGCTTAACACGAGCCCTTATTGGGGCAAAGTGGGACCAAATAGGTACAAAGTATTTTCATACATTGACTTAGGCCCTCATACAATAAGCTCTGAAGCTGCAGATTGTCCCAAAACTGTCACCGACTTTAGTCTTTTGAGCTTATTGAATAAGGTCCTTAGAGAAATAGGATAAAAATGCAGCTCTTAGCATCGTTTTAATGACAAAGTTGCCTTGCTACACAGGCCCATAAGTATTTCAATCCTTTACATATGTACAAAGGAACAGATGACTTGGAAATATTGCTGAACGAACGACAAATCATATTCCTAGTATAGATGTAGTCAGCACTAAAGAGGATACAAATGTTAATGTAACTAAGACAAGTATAAATAGTTCCTCTGCATTCAACTCAGAAATCCAATGAAGCCGCCATGTCAATCAGCCGTTCCTTCTATGAACATCTTAAAACAAAACTGTAAATGAGGACAGCAAACTTTAATGCTGATTAATATTATCAATATAAAATACTGTAACTACTAGATACATTCTGTTTATAAGGCAGTGTAATTATGCAATACATCAAAAGTGTTCGCTTGTCATTAGTTTCTATCTCTGATTGGAATATATGACTTAATAATGCTACGTTAAAAATGTGTCCACTCTTGTTACCGGTGTATGCTAAAAATTACTTTTTGAAGTGTTCACAATTGTGCTAGATCTACAATATTTCCCTTATTCTTCCTTTACCCTCTGTGGTTTGTTCAGTAAAGTGAAATTTTGATGATTACAGTAAGTGCTACGGCCCAGAAATTCCTATTGACTTTATGGAATAACTCAATTATACATTCAATCTCATTGCAGTAACCTTCTGTGCATGAAGCGGGATGTACATTCAGTGTCTTTGTATACTATATTTATGCACATTTGAAAAAATGTTCGATGCACAAACATGAAAGGTGCTCATGACCATTTGAATTATGTTGTGGATTTTAACCAAGTCTACATGCTGGAAATCTGGGACAAAACATTTGTACAAAACAGCATGATATTTATGAACCCGAAGCCGGGATCATGGAATCACGACCACATGATCACTAGGGTAGTGATCACTGGGTTTTAGAAGTGTAGGGTGCTCCACTTCATTACCAATCACGTTCAACATTCCAATGGAGCAGTCGATGCAATCGCCCCCTATAAAATTCATATGGTGTTCCGTGAACTTCAATAGGGCCCCTAGAGTGCCAGCCCCTGTGATGCTCAGGGAACATCATAAGGGTACACTAAGGGTTAAAGAAAGAATCCCATTGAAATAAATCACTTCAGCTAGACTAGAGGAAGAGACCTTGGTGCTTTGGAAATCACTGTGCACACGATAATGACCTCTCTACTTGGTCCACTTACAGGTGTCACAACGTACAACATATTTACCATTCAAATTTCGTATTCTCATGAAGGATTTGTGTATTTTCCAAAAAGTTAAAAGCCTGTGATTTCCAGATAATATTGGCTTCTGTAATAAGCTTGTGTAAAAACTAAAGATGTGCAGATGACCTTGTCTTTTGGTTCTAAAATGTTTTCGTGTTTTAGTTTTGCCCACGCTTGTTACAAAGAACAAATCATAAAATCATGTAATTTGGAGCTATTGTATTACTTCTTATTTAAGTATTTGTGATTTACAAACTAATTAGCAAACATAATCATAATAGCAGTGTGGTTTATCTTTATCCATTGTCTGACAAACAACAGCATTAGGTAAGAGAAAGACAGAAGAATAGTTGTAAGGAGATTAAAATATACAGTATATAATGATAGGATATAAGCAAACAGATAGGGATGGTAACTTTTAATGCAACGGAACTTATGACCTAGTACAGTTAAGTATGTATTCTGAGAGAGTGTAAGACAGGTCAGGTGTTCTACAGTATTTGTTAAGCTAACCGAACTGCAACTGGTTGAGAACCTTAAAAATGAAAGTTTTTCTACTTTTTTTCATACCAGTGCTGTGGACTTCCTTTCTTTTATGAATTCAAAAAAATTGGAGGCTAGATGGTGCTTCCTAGTCCTACGTGCACTGGTATATTTTTCCATTTTTCTCTATTTTCATTATTTTTGGCATTTGATTTTTCTATACTATTATCTTTTTTTGAAGCTGTTCCACTATTTAACATTTAATGGTGGATTGTGTCTACTTATTAAAATATATATTCAACAGAAACCCCTCCCCCCCAACTGGAACTGATTGATACATAGAGTAGAGAGAGGTAATTTGTTGCTATCTAATGCTCTATGCCTACCTCAGTACCCATATATAATATATACTGTGTATGTATATGTATGTATGGATAGATAGCTATGCGTATTTAAGGATAGTATATTACCCATCCGATTAGGGTATTATATTGTAAGGCAACTGTAATGAAATGACTGGTTATGTTAACTATAAATATTCTGACAGAGAATAGGAGACAGGTCAGATGGTGGTCCCTCTTTATGCCTACTGTAGTAGAAGATTATATGCTGTTTTAAACACAGCTTTTAGACAGAGGCTGGGATGAGATGCAAAGCCATTAAACCCACTTTATTGGCTTTGCATCTCATCCCAGCCTCTGTCTAAAAGCTGTGTTTAAAACAGCATGCATTGGCTTGAGGATTTGCTTGTGCAATGCAAGTTTGAGACAAAAGGTGGCACTGAGTGCTCATTTGCATGTCATTTCCCAGAATCCCTTGCTGCAGTGGAAGCGCTGTATGCTGGGCGATAATGGGGAAAGACAGGGTTGCAGACCTGTCTAAGACATGCAAATGAGCATACAGTAATATTTACAGTTGCTTTATGCTTTACTGTGAAGGGTTTTTGTCACTTTTTTTACCCACCATTTTACCCCCTGATGAAGTCATCATAGATGACGAAACGCGTAGGGCGTGGCTAGATTGAGGCTGTCACTTTCCCACGAACACTATCACTGCTGGTTGAGAGACGTTGCAGGCTGTGTGAGGCTGAGAAAAATGCTGGATACTTTCCCCCCGGTGATTCACTGACCAGCAGCAAGGAACTGGAGGTGCTGGTTTCCGGAGGGACTTCCTGTGCGGGGCGCCCGACCAGAGGGACGTCACTTCCGGTTACTCGGACTACACGGAGAACAGACAGGAGAGGACACCATTGCTGATATCGGACAGCAGTACTGGCTTATGAGAGCCTATCTCATACCTGCTTTTAAACCTTGTACCTTTGTGAGTGGGCATTTGACTGATTTTAATGTTCTATAAACTATTTGTTATACGTTAATGCACTAGGTGTGCGCCTGTTTCTTTTCTTTTCTTTTTTTATATATATATATATATATATATATATATATATATATATATATATATATATATATATATATATATAATAAAAAAGAAAAATACACACAGCGCAATCACACAAAGATTCTTAAATAATATAATTACCACATATAGCGGAGGGTATAAACCCTAACAATCTAACTTTCCCTGACTATGTCTGCTGCCAATAGATCTACCGCTCCACAGGCTGGTAACAAAGAGATTCCAAAAGATTGACCTAGGCACAAGTGGAGACAAGAAAGAAAAACATAGGGTAGTAAGTTCTGACAATTTAACCGCTAAATGGTACGATATGCACTCACAGCGTTTGAATTAATTCGAGCCTTGTATCCACTCTGGGATCTGGAACAGTGTAGATAATCTGGAACATCCAGCAGCACGTACTTCACAGCCAAGTATTATCTCGTACGTAGCGTTACATGTAGAAAGGAAGGTAAGAAACATACAAATAGTGTAACACAGTATTAATAAAAAGAATAATACAATAACGGTAAGTAAAAAACTCACACTTTGTGAGTTCTCATAAAACAGTTGAGAATTCAGAGTATCTCACACTCATAAGGGCTAATGATATTCAGCTGGTCTTCTGGCAGTCTCTAACGATATCCATATACATCTCTGTTGTTATCCTAGTATGAGGCGTTGTATACACACGGTACTCTTGGGGTCTCAGCCCCTGACGAAGCCGAAAGGAGAAACGCGTAGGGCGTGGATTATCTGTCATTTGAGTAACACAGGAACACTTGGTAGCTGTTACGCTACATGTTTTACGTAGAGGACTAATTATTTTAGCGAAACAGTGCAGCTACGATCAGAGGAACGGAACTCTTGCGAGACTCAGTGACGTCATCACGTCCTGCGGAGGTACCGGATGAACGCAGAGGATGGGAGATGCCGGTGTTGGAGAGGAATTCCATCTGAAGCATCGACTGTCCACAACGGAGTACACCAAAAGACCTTTTGAGACCCCAAGAGTACCGTGAGTACTAAGAGCTCATTAGGTGCAGTGAGAGATCCAAGCAGGGCTCACTTAAACGGGGACTATATCCGGTCTTAGGAGACTGTGGACACTATAAATAGTGCAGGTGCAGAGTGTGACGTCATTAGAGCTCACGGCTACTTGAACTGTGTGTATACAACGCCTCATACTAGGATAACAGAGATTTATATGGATATCGTTAGAGACTGCCAGAAGACCAGCTGAATATCATTAGCCCTTATGAGTGTGAGATACTCTGAATTCTCAACTGTTTTATGAGAACTCACAAAGTGTGAGTTTTTTTACTTACCGTTATTGTATTATTCTTTTTATTAAAACTGTGTTACACTATTTGTATGTTTCTTACCTTCCTTTCTACATGTAACGCTACATACGAGATAATACTTGGCAGTGAAGTACGTGCTGCTGGATATTCCAGATTATCTACACTGTTCCCGATCCCAGAGTGGATACAGGGCTCGAATTAATTCAAACGCTGTGAGTGCATATCGTACCATTTAGGGGTTAAATTGTCAGAACTTACTACCCTATGTTTTTCTTTCTTGTCTCCACTTGCGCCTAGGTCAATCTTTTGGTATATATATATATATATATATATATATATATATATATATATATATTTTATGACCATGCACCACCATACATTAAGAGTGTTATGTTAGTTATTGTTGTACCCAACTGGACTAGGACAAAGAAGAGAAATGGAACAGTGCACAATTAAAGTGTTGATTCAATAGTGACAATTCACATCCATAAGTGAATAAAGTGAAAAACCGTTTTATATATATATATATATATATAAATATAACTTTCCCTGTAGCTGAGAAAATAGCAGAAACCAGAAAGAAAAACCTGTAGCATAAAGGAAAATAAATACAACAGTATATATAGCCTTGATAAAGTGTTTATATCTAATAGATCAGACAGTGGTACTGCTGGGCCTCCACTATCCTCTGCAGAACGCCATCTCAATGTGTTTTAGCAAAATATGTGAATTGATTTTGCAAAAGGAAAACCATAGCGTAATTCGGTTTAATAGAAATTTAAAACATAAAAAATACACATTACACTCACAAATTGATAGTAGATATTGCGCAGTTTGAGTAATACAGTTGAACCCCGTTATAACACGGTCCTCGGGGTCCACCCGATACAACCGGGTTATTAACGAGATCGCGATTTTAAAAAATGGCCCCCGCGATCAGGAATTCCTCGTCCACCGGAGGGGGAGAGCTGGGTTAACTCTCCACAGCTCTCCCTAAAGCCGGCATCACAGTGGCACCCCCACAGCACTTAACCGGCATCTGCAGCAGCAGCTGATCTGTGTCCTGTGCAGAGAAGCTGTGAGTCTGCGAGAGGGTGGGGGGGTGGGGGTAGGATCTCACGGAGTCAGGGCTGGGATGTCAGCTGTATGTGTGTGTCCCGTGGCCAGGAACCAGCTCCTTTCTCTTCTCCCCCCCAGTGGAAGTACAGTACACATGCGGTGTATGTGTGTGTGTTGGATGGGGGGATGTGATGGGCAGGGGGTATGGGATGGGATGTGCAGGGGCGGTAATGTGCAGACAGGGGGGATGTGATGGGATGTGCAGGGGGGGTGAGGTGCAGGCTGGGGGAGTGATGTGCAGGAAGGGGGGATGTGATGGGCAGGGGGGATGGGATGTGATGTGCTGGGGGGATGATGTGCAGGTAGGGGGATGGGATGTGATGTGCTGGGGGGATGATGTGCAGGCAGGGGGGTGTGATGTGATGGGCAGGGGGGATGGGATGTGATGTGCAGGAAGGGGATGTGCAGGCTGGGAATGGGATGTGCAGGCTGGGAATGTAAAGTGC
Organism: Ascaphus truei; assembly: GCF_040206685.1. Classification (NCBI taxonomy): domain Eukaryota; kingdom Metazoa; phylum Chordata; class Amphibia; order Anura; family Ascaphidae; genus Ascaphus; species Ascaphus truei. The sequence goes on along the minus strand of NC_134490.1, from coordinate 47,067,680 downwards.
AGGAAGGGGGGATGTGATGGGCAGGGGGGGATGGGATGTGATGTGCAGGGGAGTATTGTTTGTCCGTCCGTTAGCAATAAAGCTTAAAAAAAATTAGCTATTACAAAACGGGAGCCACGCCCACACCGTGTTATAAGCAGATCCGCATTGTAGCAAATCGCGCTATAATGGGGTTGAGCTGTATTAATTCAGTTGAACAGAATGTAGGTCTGCTCTGCCTGTCTGCCCCGACGTTCAGCGTCTGCGGTATCCAAAGCCGAGTACTTCTACATCACGCGAGGATCCAGATTTTGCGATGTATCGACGACCCACTGGTTTCATGTCTCTAACTCTCTTTGGTGCAGTCTCTCACCCTACACGTTTCTCACAAGCTTCGGATGGTGTGGGTGGGTGGGATGGTCCATACTCTGCCCCTCTGTGTCACTCTCTGCCTCTCTGTGTCACTCTGCTCCTGTGTCATAAAATACCTCTGTCATTAATTGTGCCTGTGAATATAGATGCATAGAAATAGTTTAGTGCCATTGTATCACACATCATCTAAAAGGTTGCTTTTTTTTCAATTTTGTTTTAGAGCAGTTATTAATAAACATTGTATCATCGAATTGCTCTTTCTGCAACTTTATAACCGATAAGTAGAATTACATTTCAAAAGCTTCCTCTTTCCCTCCCGCAACCCCAATATTTTGTTGTTTTTTTGTGTCTGGTGGTTACGGGGGGAGTGTTACATATTTTTATCAGAATAAAGATCTCGGTACAAAGTCACACTTCAAATACTTACTGGTAATGACGCTTTATATCTGATGTTCTCAGATCCCAAAGGGAACGAAACAGAGATATGACTGAAGAAAAAAGAGAATAACTGATAAACACCATGAGCAGTAAGCTTGTTTGTGCAGAGCCAGCGTCCCTGTGTCATACACACAATGTGTGAGCTGATCGCTTTGGAAGAGAAATAAAAAGAGATACAGTACTGTACTTTATTCACTTCCAAAATATATGTAACGAGATACATATGGGTCATTTCTCAAGGGGCTGCTACTTGTGTCATTTTGTAATTATATCAATTTATGGGACAAATTAATGGTAGCCTCAGTGCCCTGAGTGAGCTTGGATCAAAGCCATGTGTCTGCTGCCTGTGACCTTGAGCAAGGTCATTTTATGTCCCTGTGCCACATGCACCAAAAATTGATTGTAATCTCTCCATATCGGGGCTGGTACCTGCAAAAGCTTTGAACACTATGAAATAAATTATATTGTTGTAGATATAACAGACTGGTAAGGTCACTTCGCTCACACCATATAATGTATTTAAGGGATGGTGCTATACTAGGATAGTGCATATCAATGAACCCCAAGAAGAAAATAATCCCAGTTAATGAGCACATATATACATAAGAGAACTACAGGTGTAGCAGACATTATTGACGATAATTACCGCACAAAATAATGCATCAAATAACATGTGTTTTATCTCCTTAACCTTAAGTTTCAGTATCACTAATGTTAAATATCATGCCAGCGTTAACGCAACACATCGCATTAAAGTCTTCTACATCTGTACGAGATGTTTAAAAAAAAAAAAAACCCAAGCATAATTTTTGTGTATAAAGCAATTTGTGACTTCGCAATTGTTCACTAAAGAAATTATACAAAATCCCCAAATGCCTTCATACTTAGAGTTACATAGTAGGTGAGGTTGAAAAAAAGGCTTATGTCCATCATATTCAACTTATGCGAAATTTAGATGACAGATACTTATCACACTTGTATTTACAGTATTTTGATCCATAGGAAGACAAACGAAAAACACCAGTGACACATTATCAGGAGAACTTAGCAATTTTGTTGAAAACTGGCAACTTCACATACAGTAAACAATCCGCCAAGCATTAAAAGTAAATGTGAAAAGTCACGTCTCCATCCAAATACTACTAGTAATTGCTGAATTTTCTAAATTATGGGAGAGAGGTAAAATTCTGGGGAAAGTGGCAGAATTCTGAGCAATGTGAACTTCAAAAAAATATATATGAAAACATATTCATTTTGGTTGTCGTCGTTTTGGTCTTTTAATTTCCCTTGGAATCAATTTGAGTACCATCTTTGTTCAACAATGGTAATTTCTTCTTGCGATATGTCTGGCACATCGCCATTTTACTTTCTTCCCCTGTGTGTCTTGATGTCACAGACTTTTGTTTGGTTTCAAACCCATTCATTCTTTTTTGCTGTCTCTTCGGGTAATACCCAGCATGCATCTCAACATACTTCTTTGCGTTGTCTGGGGGAGTGATGTGCATGAAGGGGGAATGTGATTGGCAGGGGGGGATGTGATGTGATGGGATGTGATGTGCAGGCAGGGGGATGTGATGTGATGGGCAGGGGGAGATGGGATGGGATGTGATGTGAAGGGGGTGATGTGCAGGAAGGGGTGATGTACAGACTGGGGATGTGATGTGCAGGAAGAAGGATGTGATGGGCAGGTTAGGGGCCATTAGCTTGTATTTTTTATTGTACTCTTGCTGCCAACGGAGGACATGGACCTGGAGTATAGTGATGAGAACACCATTCATCATGGCAGGGGTAAGTAGAAGTTTTATTTACTTTATTAATGCTGGCTGGCTAATATTTCATTTAGAATGGGCAAATGAGCCCATTGGATAATGGATATAGTATGTGTTGGGGGGTTTGTTGGGGTAGAGGTGGGTAGTAGGGTTGTTGTGTTTATTTTTGTTTCTTGGGGTAGAGGGATTGGGGAAGGGTGTATTTGTCCCAAGGATGGATGTGTAGGCTACCGGGGAGGGGGGGGTTGCAGGTGGGGTTCCCACCGCTATGGTATTGAAGGGGTTAATGCTTCCCGGCAGCCCTAACCACCCATCCTGGGCCTACTACACCCTTCATCTACCCCTTCTGCCCCCAATAAACAGGCTATTGAAGTTCAACCTCTTAATTTCCTTAGTGGTTAGTCACTAAGGTAATGTAGCTGTTAAAAAATGTAATACTAGTGTACGTGAGCAGGGGGTCTCCGGAGCAGAACTGCGTTGATTTCAAGTTTGAGGACCCCCTGCTTCCCAAGATACAGGCCCCGTTATGGGGTGCCGGTATCGCCTATGTATTTAAATGTCCCGCGTCACGTGACGCAAGGCATTTTGATGCGCAGGTAGAGCCGGCTCTCTCTATGCAGCTCTCTATGTAGCTCTCTATGCAGCTGGGCCAGATCGTTGCAGATCTACGGAAAAGAACTCTTGAGAGAATCGAATATCACATCCCTGCTCCTTGCCAGTTTTTTTCATTTTGCTATCGCAGGTCTTCCGAATCTTTCTGATACCGTGATAACTACACGGACAAAACTGGCGGCGTAACAAGCCAAGCAAGACATTTTATGAAGGCTACTAGAATAGGCCCCTTTATCTTCTTAATACATTCAGAACCATTGAGGTGTAGACAGAATCAAATGCTTTTTCGGAATCTATGAATCCTAAACGGAGTGGGAGATCGTATTTATTACTTCAGGAAATCACTTCTTGTACGACTTGGATGTGTTCTATCGACTGCACAATCCCGCTTGTTCTCTAGGTTGGGCAAAGTCAATTGTTTGTTGCAGTCGATTGGTGAGTATCATTGTAAAATTGTGATTGGAAGTAGACTGATTGGTTTGTGGTTCTTGAGGTTTTTGATTTCTCCTTTCTCGTGATGGTGCATAACTACAGTATTGCATTTCTCCTTTGTTTTGGAAGTCTCCGGCTCTTCAAGCAGCATGTAATGCATTTTGCAAGGATTTTCTCTACTTCTACCCGAGCTTCTTTCAAGATTTCAGTTGTAATTCCATGTTCCCCGGGAGCCTTTCCATTCTTTATGGATTTTATTGCCTTTGCCACTTCTTCTGGAAAGACGTATTCGACATTAATGGTGGTTTCGTCTTGCTCTTCCTCTCTTCTGGATTAAGTCCTGTGTCATCTGTGTTCTAATACAATTTCATGTAGAGGTTCTCACCCCACTTTATGATAAGTGAACTTTATTTTTATTGTCGATTCATTGTCTTGTTTTAATGCAAGGATTTGCTTCTTCCCAATCATACATCGCTGCTTCGTCTTCTTTAAGCTTTTGTTATATTCGATAGTCCTCCACCTTAATTAATATCATGGTTAAACTTTCTTCCATCTTCAGTTATACGTTTTGTAGATCGTCTTGCACAGCTCTGCATTTTCCTTTCTTATTCTTGTGTCTTGCGATTGCTTCACTTACTGTATTGTTGTCTGCCCACTAACTGCTTTGTCTCATATGATATTTTCTTATCCTGTTTTTTTGTTACCGATTCTCCAGCTTTTTCTGCACTTTAAACTACAATCTTCAGAAGTTCTTGATAATTGTTTGTTAAAGTGTCCCTATGCATTTCGAGGAAGCTGAAGCGAATTACAGCTGTAGTTTAAATCCTCTGCTGTTATTCTTCAGGTTCTTGATGTTGATTGTTTTTGTCTTCTTTTTAATCAGTTTTCTTCTTTCCATCTTTGGATTCAGATGTAATTTGCAGAGAACCAATTGTTGATCACTTCTGTGTCAAAACAGTTAAGGATTGTGCATTCTTCAATCACACTTTTCTTGTTCGCTAGGACAGGGGTACACAAACTTTTCCCCGTGCGCACCCCTGCCTGCTCTCCTCGGTGCCTCGCCCCCCCTGCTCTACCCTGGTGTCAAATGACACGCGGGGTCATGTGACATCACATCGCCATGCTAACGTGATGTCACTTGACCCCGCGGCGTCAGTTGGTGCCGGGTTACCAGGATGACGCATCACTGGAAGGGAAGGTGTATTATAGAGGCCTCACGCGGTCCCCCGGCATTTCATTTAAAAGCCTTGGGGGAGAGCGTGGGACCTCTATAACTGCATCCCCCCAGAAAATTTAGCTCCCCAAAGTTTGCGCACCGCTGAGCTAGGATATAGTCAATTTTACTCTTAATTCTATTGGTTCCACTCCCTGTCACTTTTCTATCTGAATTCTTATTGAATAATGAATTAATGATATAGAAGTTTTCGCCTTCTTCGAAATCTACCAATCTGTCTCCATGTTAATTCCTGTTGCTGTAGCCATATTTACCAAATGATGCTTCGTCTTACTGCTGTGCACCAACCTTTGCATGAAATCTCTCATAACGATCTCCAGGTGACAGTTTCCTTTGTTTTTATTAAATTGGTTGATTTCATGGTAGAAGTCTTCCACTAAATACATGGGCATATGGTTTGACTCCCACTTAACATTCGGTATGCACATTGCTACCCTGACATCCAAAACCTATGCCAAACTAGGTGTATTTTATAGGAACAAATCCTCCCTAAGTCTGCTGGTCAGAAAGCGTATCGCACAGCAGAGGCTAATGCCAATTATAGACTATGGTGTCATAGTATACGGCTCGGCACCTCAAACCCACCTTAGCGAATTTGACACCCTCTACAATTCAATATGCCATTTTGTTCTCCAATGCAACTACAACACACATCACTGCAAAATGCTCAAACAACTAGAATGGTCATCACTTGCGTCTAGGCGCAAAGTTCACCTTTCCTGTCTTGCCTTCAAATACTTTCTGTTCAAGCTACCCACCTATCTGAACAAGCTCCTCACCCCTACCACATGCAGCACTTATCTGATATCTGACTCCAAAAGATTTTTCATGGTCCCATGGTTCAGCAAACTATCCGGCAGCTCCTCCTTCTCTTACCGTGCACCCCACAACTGGAATAATCTACCGGAGACTCTCTCAGCCACCACCAGTCTAAGTTCTTTCAAAACTAAAGCTGTCTCACATTTTAATCTGGTCTGTAACTGTTACATACACCTATAATATATATTATCTCTTACTGTGCATGCAATGTCTTTTATATTATGTATACCTTGTTCACTTATGTAACTGTATTTGTAACCATGTATTATTTGTCATCTTAACTCTATGCCCAGGACATTCTTGAAAACGAGAGGTAACTCTCAATGTATTACTTCCTTGTAAAACATTTTTATAAATATATTAAATAAATAAAAACTTAATTGTCTGTCTGACGATGTTGGGGCAATCACATGGTTTATTTGAAGCCTGTATCGCTTTGTCAACTTAATGACAAATCTGCTGCTCTTTCCGATGAGCTTTCCTTCTATGTTGTTAACGATGAAGCCTACGCCACTTATTCTTCTATTTTCTGTACAGTTCTACTGTAATAAGAGTATGTGTCTTCTTGAGCTCAACGAGGCCATCATATTTTCTTCTTGCTTCACTAAGGCCTACAATATCCCATTTAATTTGTTTACGTTCATCTTCCAGTTCTTGCAGTGCTGCTTCACTGGAGAGAGTCCAGAAGTTGTAGGTAGCCAGATGTAGGTTTGAATGATGCCTTTTGTTTAACCTCTGTGGATTCTTAGCACCCTCTGCCTTCATGTCTTCTTCCTGAACAGTGTCAAGCCCAGGGACAATGCAGCCTCCGGAGAATGAGGAACATTGGTTTTTGGTGTATTCCATATTTAGGGGCTGAGCCTCATTGTCTGGTTGCCAAGTAACTTTCCCACTTTAGCCGGGTATATTGTTGAAGCTTCCAGAACAAGTGCCACTTCTTGAACACTCTTGTTGCCACCTTCTCGCCACTTTGAGGTGGTTAGATAAGGATTTGATGGAAGTGTATATACAGTATATATATTCCTTAAATAACAACATAGATATATATATATATAAACACCTGTGCTGTTATTTAAGGAATATTTATATATATATATATATATATATATATATATATATATATATATATATATATATATATATACATACATACTGTGCACACACACACACGTGTACTTTATATATGTAGATTCCGAAAAAGCATTTGATTCTGTCTACACCTCAGCGGGCCTAAATGCATTAAGAATACAACGTGTATAAAAAAACATTTATGAGAATGCCACCACCCATTAGATCCGAATGGGAACTTTCGCCGCATCCACTCCTATGCAGATGTTTCACCGCTAAGGGAAGTGATCAGTGTTAGCATTAGGGGTTTTAAGGTAAGGAGTTAAGGTTTTAAGGTAGGTGGTAAGATTAGGGATTTAGGGTAATGGGTTAAGGGTTTTAGGGTAAGGTATTAATGTTTTTAGGGTAAAGACAACCGTTGGTATTTGGGCTTAAGGTTAGGTATTTTAGGGCAAGGGTTAACGGGTTAGGGTGAAGAGTAAAGGTTAGGGGTGTTAGGGTACGAATCTAAAATTAGGGGGTTGATTTGGTGGCTAAATTTCCGTCGGTGAAACGGTGGCAGCAAAATGTCCTAGACCGCCATAAGATTACATGAAGATACAAGCATGATAAGGATCAGCGCAGGAGTGCGGAAGGGAGACACCATGTCACCAGGATCAGCACGACAGGGAGACACCATGTCACCAGGATCAGTGCGGGAGTACGGCAGGGAGACACCATGTCACCAGGATCAGCGAGGGAGTTCAGCAGGGAGACACCATGTCACCAGGATCAAAGCGGGAGTGTGGCAGGGAGACACCATGTGACCAAAGCTTTTCACAGCAAAACTTGAAGAATTGTTCAAGACATTCAATTGGGAAGAAAAGGTTATCCAAATCAATGGGGAACATTTACGTAATCTACGATTTGCAACGACATTGTTATTTTTGCTACAAGTTCAAAAGACTTCCAGCAACACACTGGAAAACTCGCTGAAGCAAGTAAGAATGTGGCCTCCATATGAATCTCAGCAAGATCAAAGTGATGTTCAACAAATGTGTCAAGTCTTCAGAGATTTAAATGGAATAGAACTAAAAGAAGTTGACGACTTGGCCGGCAAATAACAATGGATGGGAGCCTTTTAAATGAGATCAATAGGAGAATGATGATGCGATGGAGGCATTTGAAAGAAAACACACCATATTTCAAGGCAATTTTCAACTGTGCCTCAAAAAGAAAGTTTTTGCCCAGTGTATCCTGCCCATGCTCACGTATGAATGTGAAACTTGGACCTTAAATGCAAAGATAATTCAGAAGCTTCAGACAACACAAAGTAGTATGGAAAGATGCATTCTGGGTATTACCCAAAGAGGCAAGAAAAGAATGAATGGTTCGAAACCAAATACAATTCTGTGAAATCATCACAAGGGTGAACAAATTAAAATGGCGGCGGGCCAGACATATAGCAAGAAGAAATGACCATCGTTGGACAAAGATAGTACTGGACTGGATTCCAAGAGAGATTAAAAGACTAAAATGATTACCAAAAGTAAGATGGGAGAATGAAATCAGAAAACTTGTTGGAGCAACATGGAGAAGAGAGGCTGTAACCGCAGTACCTGGGAGATCCTTGGTGAGGCTTCATCCAGCAGTGAGGAGACAAGGGCTGAAGATGATGATAATATATGTACTAACAAGGGTTTAAAACAAACAAAAACCAGATACAACAAGTCTCTCATTAAGATTAAGGGATTAACCTGTGAGAATGTCAATGGAATAATGCTAATGACAATTTATTATAATGTGTTTAATTTGCACTGTCTGTAAACTCATGGGCATGTACGCTGCTGCAAAATATTAGGAGCGCCCTTGCAGTGATTTGCACGCAAATGGAATTAATTAGCGCCCTCGTCACTCAGGGCATTATATTAATGTAATGATGATAGCAGAGTTATCATTAATTTTATAGTTCAGTGAAGAGTTTTATTAAAACATAATTTACCCCCATTCCTGTCTGTGCGGTAAGCATTTCTTCTCTCGTGATTAATTGAGAAAACTTGCTGACTGTGGTTGGAAAAGACCTTTAATTAGCATACTGTGTCTCTCTCTCTCTGATACCAAACACTTTTGATTTATCTCATACCTTATTATGCTATTCCACATTTTAACGTTGCGTGCCTCCACAGAGTTTTAAAAGTGGTAAATTCAGTGTTCTATGACGTGCCTACAGGCCCCTCTAAAAGTGAAAGGGTTAATACAGTCTCTGTATTAACAATTAATTCAACTCTTTTTACTGGTAGCAGCCAAATTGAATAAATCCAGGTTTAATTTGTTTTAAAGCAATGTAGAGTGGATGAAGTTACTCACCCGTCTCTAACTCATTTACGTATCAATTTAAAAAGGGAATTCCTTTTCAAACAGACACATCTCTCAATAATGTATTTTTATTAATGCATCATTTCTGCTATATCAACATATATTGGAGTAAATGGCCCATTACAAGGAGCAATTATATGTAATTGTACTTAATTTACTCGCACCAATCCAAATAAAGACACTAACCATTAGATCTATAACAGTTTTAGGGGATTAATCATTTATAACCGGATCTATTTTTTTATTTACATATAATCTAGAATCGGAAACAGAATTAAAAAGATAAAGCTAACAAGAGAACGTCTAATATTGTGTTAAATTAACTAGAGCCTGGAAAAACAAATTAAAAATAATATATGAAAAAGAGTAAAGTACATCAATTAAAAAATATGTTCATCTTAAACATGCTCAATCTTTTTGGGTAAAACAAAAGACAAAAATACCCAATGCTACATCCAATGTGACAGAAAGTACATAGTAAAATACTAAAATGTTTGTATTCTCATAAGTAAGGATCATTAAGTTAAACCCTTTGGCCAAAGCGTTATAAGCCTGCAGCCACGTCACGGCATGACCACTTTGCAGGTCCTAACATTACCTGCGAGCATTCTCATGTACCTCTGCAGTGGAGGGAGAATGGTCTCAGTGGACCTGTCCTGCACAGGAACACGAAAAAAAAACCTGCTGCTTAAAGTGATGAGGAGTGAGCTTAAACCCAGGGACAATTGTTACCAGTTGACAATGAATGAACGCACAATCCCTGCAAGCTCTAACCCAAGCACCTATCACATTATATATATATATATATATATATATATCTATATATATAGATATATATATACACACATATATATATATATATATATAGATATATATAGATAGATATATATAGATAGATAGATAGATATATCTATCTATATATATCTATCTATCTATCTATATATATCTATCTATATATATCTATCTATATATATCTATCTATATATATCTATCTATATATATCTATCTATATATATACAACAATAGAAAAAGAAACCCCTGTAACGAGAGCACTCTGGAAAGGCCAATCCACTGAAAACACCGGAATAAAGTGATATATGTAATGTAATGATGAATAAATAAAAAATATCTTTATTAGGAGATAACTCGATATTAAAATAAGGCAGGTAAGTGAACCTATGCCTCAACTGAGGCTAACCTAAATCTAACGTGCAAATTTTAAAATTGGGTAGGTATGAGCTGAGTTATAGTGTCCCACTGAAACATATAGGTGAACTGAAGAACCCTTACATATAAATGCAGGAGATCTTTGGTTGGAGTGATATATAAACTATAAATGGTAGCGAACTAACCTAACAGGATATGGTCAGGGTACTGCGATACGAAGAATACAAATAAGTAATGCACTGTGGGGATACAGAGCCTTAACCAAATATAATGGTGAGTGTCAATCTGTAACACTGAAATACTCTTACACCCCCAATTGGATAACCAGTGCAAAGAGTGTAGGTACTAGTAAATGTATATACAGGCATACCCCGCATTAACGTACGCAATGGGACCGGAGCATGTATATAAAGTGAAAATGTACTTAAAGTGAAGCACTCCCTTTTCCCCACTTTTGATGCATGTACTGTACTGCAATTGTCATCTACGTGCATAACTGATGTAAATAACGCATGTGTAACAGGCTCTATAGCCTCCCCACTTGTGCACAGCTTCGGTACAGGTAGGGAACCGGTATTGCTGTTCAGGACGTGCTGACAGGCGCATGCGTGAGCTGCTGTTTGCCTATTGAGCGAAATGTACTTACTCGCGAGTGTACTTAAAGTGAGTGTCCGTAAAGCGGGGTATGCTTGTATACACTTAAATCCTGGTTAGATACTGTAAGTGTATGTATTGGAGCGTATTGTAGTACTCCTATAATATACATTGATCATAACCACATGTATAGTCAAACAGATAATTAGACATTGTAGCTCCTGTGCAGTGAACATGATATGGATACAGCTACTGCCCTCGGCTAGGTATATAGAAGGATACATAATACTTGTATTTGGCCATGTAACAGTGGTACACACTCACTTCCAAGACATAGTGAGTGGATGTAGTTAGGCTGCGAGTCTGGACATATTGTCATACAGTTGTTGTATAGCAGAATGTCACTTCTGACAACGTCTTACGCCAAAGATAACATGCAGTTAAGCCATACCAGACTTGGTATGTCTGACAGAGTGTTTCATAGTTTCCCCATATAGCTGATAAATCAAATATAAGTTCTGTATTGCTGCACAAATAGTTTACAATGAAATATGTGACTGGACAGAGTGACAGACTGGTGATGTCTGGCGCGGTGTCTCCAATGTCACAGTGACTACTGTGGTAGATCAACGAATCAGTATACCAACTTGTATAACCCAGTCTCATTTATACACCGTTTAAACTTTAAAAAAATAGACGTAGTAGTACTTCATAGACCGTCTATACTCAAATGCAGAGCTAAAGTGATACAAAGTTACAGCTATACTGCGGGTAGAGGACAGGCATTCTCTCTGGCCTCCCCCGATGATGTCAGCGCGTCAAAATTTGCTGAAGTTTACAGCTGGGCTAAGGGTAGAGGACAGGCAGTCTCTGTGACCTCCCCCAATGACGTCAGCACATCAAACTGCCGACGTACGTATCGCTACTGGTATATATATATATATGTGTGTGTGTGTATATATGTATATATATATATATATGTGTATATATATATGTGTGTATATATGTATATATAAAAAGGAGTTCTACTGGGTGTGATCAAATGTATACAAAAGACAAAAATATGTTATATACATTTGGCCATGCCCAGTAGCACTCCTTTTGACACACACGCACACACGCGTGTGTGTGTGTGTGTCAAAAGGAGTGCTACTGGGCATGGCCAAATGTATATAACATATTTTTGTCTTTTGTATACATTTGATCACACCCAGTAGCACTCCTTCATATATATGTAGCGGTCATGTAAAATGGCTACAGTCATCTCTCCTGCTGACAGTAAGGCCTGGTAAGTTGTGGGCATGCCAGCAGTAATTATGGAGGTTTGCCCTCACACCCTGGTGGGGTGCCCTGTGTATGGATGGGAGTGGTCACATGCTCTGACTCCATGGTTAGTGATGTCAGAGGTGTGTCAGCTTCCAGAGTGTACATAAGGCACAGCACTGTGTCTAAAAGTTAGTTCTATCTGAGTTCTGGGGAGTTCTGCCAGAGTTCTATCTGAGTCCTGAGTTATGTTATAGTAGCTGAGAAGGAAGACTGTGTCCAGGGACCTGGCACAGGGTAAAGACATCCCGGCTGGGATAGGGAATCCCTATTAAAGGAGAATTTCACCTTTCAAAGGGAAGCACTGAGGGACAATGAGTGGCTAAAGAAACTACTGCGAGGGGCAGTTAGCCCACCTCAATCAATAAAGATGCTCTTATTCACAAACCCTCTCGTGTACATGTGTGGAGTGAATGTACAGAGAGGAGCACCACAGAGGAGTTCCTCGCCAGGACCATCCCCAAGTGACCGAAGGGACCCTGATGAGGTGGAGGCGCTGCACTGGAACTAGGTAGGACTCAGCACACTACCTCAGCTGCCTGTCTGGACGGGTTCTCCCCACACACCATCATGCGGGAGACTCGGGAGTCCTGTTGCCAACAGGTGCACCACCAGACACTACCACACTGTAATGGGGACCGGTTAGACCACAGGGGCCAATGTGAGATTGGGTGGGTCAGGCCGGGCCAGAAATACCGTTACATATATATGAAGATACCACATTGTACCGCACTCAAATGAAGCTAAAGGATTAAAGATACCACATTGTACCGCACTAAAATGAAGCTAAAGGATTGTTTATAGTATAGCTTTTGCTTGCTTCATTCATTGTAACATCGCCGGAAGAAGAGATCAGTGTATCTCGAAAGCTCGCACAAATAAAAGCATTTCGTTAGCCACAGAACGGTATCATCTATTTATTTTTTGATTATTGAAGCTCGGCTAACACGGTACTGATACCTCTACATGTATATATATATATATATTTATACACACACATGCACACAAAAACTGAAGCTGGGTGCACACAAGAAAGGAACTATACTCATATAAATAGTAATAAATACTTATCAGAAATCCAGGTGCTTGCAGATAGACAGGGAACACCGGCCAGTCTGTGGGATATACAAAAAGATAGAATCCGCAGCAGACTCCAAATGAAAAGTTGTTTAATCCACGATATCAGGAAGGTGGTGAGCACACAAGGCAGTGCACTCAGAGTAGAATTCACTTAGATGCACACCACATACATTTAAAATATAACCTTTATTGACATTACATAAAACATATATTACCGATAATGTAGGTGTAACCAAGATTAAAAATAGATTAAATTAAATTTGACGACTGTCTTCCATCTAATCTAGATATTAAGCCACTGAATAGCAAATAAAGCTAATAATCTAGGAGATACAAGGCAGATACAGCCGTGGTATAGGTAGACCACCTAGGACCAAAACTTAGTTGCACCTATAAATCCCATATTTTGATAGTACCAGATAGGTGCATGAAGTTACAATCATTGGTAGGGAGCTCACTAAATAGAAAGTAAGGTATGAAAAAGTCCTAATACCAGACTACTGCTCCTAATAAGGTGGTAGTACTAGGTCAGATACACCTAGTGATTGTCATAGATATAGTGTGATCCAGACAGAGACTAGAGGTGTATGCAGCAGAAAAGGTGGAACTCCCTAGGAGAGCAGGTTAATGTGGCAAAGTCTAATATCCTGACCCAACACTGCACCAGAGTCACACAGATATCACCGCAGATGTTATGAGCCTTAGGCACCGCACATGTATACACAGGCACAGCAAGTAAGTGCCAGTTTGTGAAACCCACACTCAAACTATGAGAGTGTAGCTATTGGTCAGCTGTAGATTCGTCACTTTTAGAATAAAAAGACTTCCAAGTAGGAGTCTTACAACATCACTACGTGCCCTACGCACGTTTCCCTCCAGCTATGGAGCTTCCTCAGGGAAAAAATGTAGTGATGTTGTAAGACTCCTACTTGGAAGTCTTTTTATTCTAAAAGTGACGAATCTACAGCTGACCAATAGCTACACTCTCATAGTTTGAGTGTGGGTTTCACAAACTGAAACTTATTTGCTTTATTTTTGGGTGTGCATGCGGTATTTTGTGTGTATTTGTATGTGTGTGTGTGTGTGTATATACTGCTGCGGCACAGTTTATTCGAGCATTTGCCCGTTCTGTGCCGCAGCAGTAGCCTGGCGCGCGCCCGAGTGTGACGGGCGCGCGCCGAAGCAGCGGAAGAGCGCCCTCCGATCGGGGCGCTCTCCCTACCGCTGCCGGGTCCGCCGGGTCCCCCGGAACCCCCTGCCGCTGTCCCGCGATCGCGGGACACCAGGGCTCCCTCGGGGAGCCCCTGGACACGCGTGCAGGGGGCGCACGCTCCCGATGACGCGTGACCGCGCGTCTATGACGCGCGGCACGCCGAGGGGCGGCCACTAGCAAGCCGGGAGATTTCCCGGCTTGCGGTACCGACCACACTTCAATAAAGTGTGTCGGTAGTGTATGTATGTGTGTCTGTGTGTGTGTGTGTATATGTATATGTGGTAGGTGTTGAGGTTAGAGCTTGCAGGGATTATGTGTTCATTAATCCTTTTGGGCCCAGATTCACTAAGCCCTGTTAAATCAGGGCAATTGATGTGTCGTGACCTAAAACACACTGTTATTTTCCTTGAGCTAATGCCTTATTCACCAATATAGTTAAATGCAAAAACTCGTAATGTAGTTAATTTGCATATGGTAAATGAGTCTAAGCGCATATTTGTGTTAACCGAAGTACTGTAGCACATATACGCTTAAATACAAGGAAAAAAAGACGTACGTTGAAATAGAAATAGCACATATGCATGTTGAGAAATGTACCATGCATGTCTGTTATCAAAATGTAATGTAAATGTGCTTTCAAATCTTGCAGTTATTACAGAAATCCTATAAATACAAAAGCCGTTACAGTACAAAGACCTATCACACACTGCAGCAACTATACTGTAGCACAAGAAGCCTCCACTACTGCTTCCAGCAAGGCAGCAAGAATCAGATTTCTAACATTTGTATAGGAGGAGATTAAGATCCTGATAGTGGACATATATTCCAAACTATTTGCAAAATTATGATACAAGATCACTACTGCAGAAAAAAAATGGATTTGGAATACCATACTTCTTGATATTAATGCCCTGGGGCATGCTACCAGAACTACTGTACAGACATGCTAAAGATAGAAGGGCAGGCAGCAAAAGATAATGAAAAACAAACCAGCAGACTATTCCAGGTAGAGCTGGAGGGGGACCACCTGTTGAGCTCCAGTCCGACGTATGAGAGCCGAAAAACTAAAGTGATATTGTCTGCACAAGGTATTTGCTTGAAACAAGTATCATGGATACAGGAGATCAGCAAGAGGCGCAACTTGCACCAACTGTGGCTTCTGTGGCGCCTCCACCACCTGTACCACCCTTTGGCTTCAGTGGAACCCCCACCATCCGCAGCACCTGTAGATTCTGTGGAGCCTCCACCACCTGCAGCTTTTGTGGAGTTTCCACCACCCGCAGTTTCAGTGGTACCTGTACTACCTCCAACACCTCTTGCCCTAAAAAGAGGGGAGGAATATGATGCCATTCTCAGATATCCGCAATAACTATTGTGTCCAGTGTATTAAATAAAGGGCCATGGCAAATAATTTAGGGCAGATGATATCTGAGAATCGTCAGCATCATGAAGAGGCTAAGGCAATGAGTCACCAAAGTATGGCCACTATTACAAATTCTGCATCACAAATCACTGGTGCTATAATGCAGACGGCATCTGAGGTAATTGGACCTTTCTTGCTGGTTTCAACAATGAGACAACCCAGCGAGTCATTCAATGTGTCTGCTTCATCTAGCATAACACATTATTCACCACGTTCACAAGACAGTGTGACATGTAATTTATACAGCCATCCTCTGCAAGCAAGGGATGAAAATTCTAAAGTTACACTGTAATATAATGAGGTTTACATTTTCTGTTATAGTTATAAAAAAAAGTCACAAAGTGTAAAAGTGTATTACTGCTGGCCAAACAACAATTCATTTGTCTTAACTGTGTTCTGATAATTGTATTTCTATTTTCAGATTTAATCACGTTATCGCACGTACATATGTAGCAAGTATAATATCGCATTACAACACAGAATATCACATAACTTTCATAGGATTCAGTGGTAGGGGTAACACAGAAAATGACAAAATATCCTACCATAAAGCACCAATAACATCGCAACAGCGGCACTTACATGCACAAATGTCACAGTGAGCCTACTCTAGCCTATTTTACTCAGCTGCAGCAGGTGGGACATCTGAATACTTCTTCAGCTCAGGATCTATGTCCCCTGGAAAAAGTTGAATGAGATAGCGACAGACAGACAGACTGACCTGGGAAGAATACAAGATATGATAATATATATATTTTATTATGATTATTATGAATATTATATTCAGAAACCGTGGATATAACCACAGAATTATAGACCAGCAAATCCACAAAGCCACCAGACAGGGACCTTTTAACACCTCAAGTCATAAAATTGCATACTGCACAGGGGCGAGGGATAGGTTTCAATTACAGATCACATTCCATGATGCACTGTTTTAAAGTAAAAACTCTTTTGTGCTTTATTCATTGTAACACCGCTGGAAGAAGAGATCAGTGTATCTCGAAAGCTCGCACAAATAAATGATTTCGTTAGCCACAGAACGGTGTATATATATATATATATATATCGCTTTGTCAGTGTAATTTCATCATATTAAGAACTCTAATATTGGTCTGCTAAAATGTATCACAAGCTACAACAGATCTAATTTTCTCCAGGCCCAAATGGGTACTAGAATTTTGAACTGTCATCTAGAACGACAGAGCTAATATGAAGAAAATCTGATCACTTCAGTATTTCCTAATGACCAAAAAATGAAGAATGCAGTGCTGGGAGATTCAGGACCTTGGACACTTCCATGGAAAACTCATACCGTACACAGTACAGGCATACCCCACATTAACATACGCAATGGGACCGGAGCATGTATGTAAAGCGAAAATGTACTTAAAGTGAAGCACTACCTTTTTCCCACTTATCGATGCATGTACTGTACTGCAATCGTCATATACGTGCATAACTGATGTAAATAACGCATGTGTAACAGGCTCTATAGTCTCCCCGCTTGTGCACAGCTTCGGTACAGGTAGGGAGCCGGTATTGCTGTTCAGGACGTGCTGAATGGCGCATGCGTGAGCTGCCGTTTGCCTATTGAGCGAGATGTACTTACTCGCGAGTGTACTTAAAGTGAGTGTACTTAAACCGAGGTATGCCTGTATGTCTCTGACATTAGAAGACTCCAAAGCCGAGATGTGAAAAACCTTCCTGGATTACTTTGGAAATTATTTCACATTCTTATCTGAAAAAAATAAGTAATTTTGTGAATATAATCTTTAGGCAAGTCAACTGCTATAAGTTTTACAATGTCAAATTATAAAGGAAAATGCTGAACTTGCTGGCCAGCTATACTTTGGGGGATATTAGTATATTAGAAAAATCACTTTATCTCCCTGTCACTTTCCATACCAGACGTAATCTCAATGTATTACCTGAACTTTCATCACATTCTGGCAGCTTTCCTCTCATTCTTAATTGGGACTATTAATGCTGTGAGGTTATAAATTGGATTTATTATCAAAGTCTTAAGAACATAATCATTTTAACAATGCATTTTTTTTGTAGTGATGACACATTTAGCTCTTAAAATCATAATATTTATAGGCACAACTAATCCAAAACATGAAAAACCTAAAATTTTATTGAAGACCAAAGAGAGCAGCATTATGCCAAATGAACTGCTTTCTCACGGATGTTGAGTTGCATCCACCATGAAGGACATTTGGCTCTTATTTCTATAACACATTAAAATAATAGTGCAGTTACTTTAGCAAATCATTGGCTATATTTAACATTTATCCTCCTACATTTTAAATAAAAGATTCTATGATTTTTTCTGATTTATCATAATGCAATGTTTGTCTAAAAATAACCTATCATTACATAACTATTAATAAATTGGACGCTTGAATATCAGCATGTCCAGTCTCACACAGGTCCACAGCAACATGATCCTCAGATAATTAGACTTAATTAACTAGAGCACTTATTGAAATGTGCGTTGTACAAATTATATTATCTTTGAATGCACATGTCAAATATTTTTTATTTCTGTTACACCCTTACAATTCTCACTTAAGTGCTAAATGACAATTAGCACCTGTATTAGTACTATACCGTACATTAACAATTAATGGAGTGATATAGAAGAAATACATAATTAGCTTAATGCTAATTTCTTAGGGATAATTCGTTTGCAGTGAAGGCCACTGCTGTAAACCGTGAATATGGTTTCACTGATTACTGTGGCGCTCACTTTAATAAGAGAACAGTATTCTATTCCCTGCTGCATGTGTCTTTGTAATACCCATCCCCACAGGAAAACATGTTATTATACTTTAGCAACTTCTAAAAATGTGCATGTGTATTTCAATTATTTAAAAGGATCTATAATCATATAATCAAAATACTACTTGTCATTTAGGTTCATATTTACCAAGTGGTGAAAAGCCATACAGTCCATTATGGTCCTTCTGCTCTCTTTCTATGCTTCTTCTCACATAGACTGCCTCACACTGACTGGCTGTCTCACACTGACTGGCTGTCTCACACGGACTGGCTGTCTCACACGTACTGGCTGTCTCACACGGACTAGCTGTCTCACACTGACTGGCTGGCTCATACTGACTGACTGGCTCATACTGACTGACTCTCACGGAATGTCTCACTCACACTGACTGGCTGGCTCTCACTGACTGGCTCATACTGACTGTCTCACACTGACTGACTGTCAGACTGAGGGTGTCTGTACCATTTGTCCTCAGATGCCTTAGGCTGGGGCCATGGTACCGCAGGCAGTGTTCGCGTCCATGCGGCGTGCGTGTGCGCGGAAGCCAGAGGGGGCACACGTTGCGTAAGAAATCAGTCGAAACTTATTTCTTGGCTCGACAGGCCGGTCACGTGAGCGGTGTGCCCAATGCACCCGCTTTCCCACCTCCTCCGCAGGGGCGAAGGCACCATGTCTCGGGCCTTAGTGTGTAGTCTGGAAGTTAGGAGACCACTTTGTTTTTTGGGCATGTTTGAATTTCTGTTTTTTTGCTGTTATTTTTATCATGTCTTACTGTACTTGGATTCAAATTAGGAATTTAAAAAAGCATGTGCTGTATAATGTAATATCTAAAGAACCCTAATCAGTGCCACCGTAAATATGTGTGGAAATCTAACTAGTACAGTGCTGTGTCTTGCTCCAGTCTTATATAATTACCTGTCTGTGGGTTAAAAGGATATCACCCTGTGTTCCTGGCTTTTATCATATTATAGGGGTTAAATAAAAATCGCTTACATCAAGCTCAGTGTGTATTATCCAAAGCTGGAAAAACAAGCAACAACCCCTCCCACCCCCACCCCCCCCCCCAACTAGAAAATGTGTGAAATACCTGTAGTTCTGTAGTTGGCAATGTACTGTAGCCAGGCGTGAGCACCTGCAGCCCATGTTTAAGTATTCATGAATTATTAAGATAACCTGCATTACAGGGATTCACGTGGACTTACTGTTGCAGTACATTTCTCTGGCAACACAGCAGTAATTATTTAGTCAGTGTTGTGTAAATGTTATGCTGCATAATAAGTAAGAATATATGTGTGAAAGCACCTCTTTTACTTTCATTGTGAGGTTTTAACGCTTACAGACCCATAGAACATATTTCCAATGGAACTCCGAGCTTTTCCTATACCTTTCCTTCAACAAGGATTTGAATCATTATCATACAATTGTAATCTGTTTTTTTCCCCCCACTCTTTCCAGCCTACATTATTTGCTCTGCACAATCACTGTGTTCAACTTCAATGTCTGGAAAGACTTGCAGCTCACCCCTTAAACTTTTAGTAATCATAACTTTTCTATAGTAAAGAATGATTTTTAGGATAAATACGTAAAGATGAGCAAAGCTGGTGTGTGAAATCAGAACGTACCAGAGAACCTTATGTTCCAAAGCTAAATACAAAATTAAAAGCAAAACCCTAAAATGACCCCAGGCCAAGTGCCCATCTCTACAGGGGAGTTGAAACTTTGGGTTGTGTCTCTCCATATAAATGTAACGTTTCACTTTTTAAATTTAAGTTTTTCATAATTTCTTTTGGATTGTCACCAAATTATGTAAAACATTTTTTTTAAATAAGCAGGAAAGTGCTAATGTAGCCAAATAAAGCACAAAGCATGCTTAATATAAGTATAAAAACATAAAAACTTCAACTGCACCACCTGTGCTGAAGCAGGGATATCCTTAAAACCTGACCGGCTGGGTATCTTGAGGACTGGAGTTGAGAACCCCTGCCTTAATGGTTTTGTATTTGGCTTTGGAAAGTAAGCTTCTGATTTCACACACATGTTTTTTTCAATCTCTTATTACAGATGTAGCACGTGTTATTGCAGTTGCTGGCGGGCGGCAGCTGGTGCAGTAATGCATTAGCCCCTCCCCTTTTTCACGTGCGCCTAATTCAAACACAATGGTGTCTGCTCCCGCTGGTGCATTGTCGGTGTCACCCTCTACAATACACCAGCCGGAGAAATAATCTTTGCTACATCTGTATAAGGTTTAGTTCCATAAAGCATTGTCTGGAATATGCTCTCACTAAAGTCTGTGGACTGGGAGCTGTTTTGTGTATAAAAAAGAAAGTGCCGGTAACTGAGACTGATATGAAACACTTGTCTCCACCAGCTGTCACGCTCTAAATGAATGACATAGGAGTACACACAAGGTATCATTAGTGATGAGATTAAACTCCAACTCTCTTAAAGTTAATTAAATCTGTCAAACCCCCATTAAATAGGCAAAACACTGCAACACATAGATACCTGTACGTTGGAGTATCAGACATTGAAGGGAAGGACAGAATCCAGCCCTAGTTTGACAGCGCCATTAATCACACAGTGTTTATCCGTTACAACAAGACGGAAATCTATTCTAGTTATAAGTTGGTGGAGACAACCAGTTCAACTCTCAGACTCCAAAAAGCAAGAGAAGTTGTAAAAAATCACACGTGAATTTAAAAGTACATCAGTGTAAATCAGTCTTATTCTGGCCCAAGGAAAAATATTGAACCAATAAATTTGTTTTAAAAAAAACTAGCATTTTCTGTACACATTGTAAATTGGCGGAGTTTATGTGTTGCGTTTGGAAGGAAGCTCTGTGTCAAAATGGTTTTAATAGTCCTTGATTTAGTTATTTTAAGTGCTTATTAGAATGATCAATGGTTTCATTTTATAGCGGGAAGCAGACTTTGGGGAAACAAGTGAACTAGTCATAATTTCCCAACTGGGTTTTTAACAATGTTACTTGCATGGAGGGAAGGGCATTAAACACTGAAAAGATATCACATATTTTATATACGTAGTGAAAGGGCTGTCTGATTCACTGAAATATTTAACACTTTGTATACTAGAGCAAAATGCTCTGCTCTTTCACTATTAATATGCATTTTAATTTGCTGCTCTGTGCTTAATATAATCGTGATAAAATTGCAATGCTACAAAACAGCCATAAAATGTAAATGGCTGTCATGGGTTAATCAATACCATATATGCCAATAGTTACCTGGTAAACTCCCTTCAGATGTATTTTAATATTTTACCGTGAGCCAAAAAAACAACAACAAATAGCCTAACTCTAATACAGACCCTATTGCACACTTTACTGTAGATAACTAAAAATAACCTTTCCCCTAGAAATACCTACTGTATATAATTGTTTCTATCCCTCTCTTCACTGCCCTATCAACTGTTCCACCCCTCTCCCCCTATATGGATTAGGGGTAAAACACATTAACTGAAAAATATGTATACATTCTAATCCATGAACAGAACCTACAAACGAGCTGATGGATGTACAAGATTGTGTCTCTAAACATATAGAGAAGAATCAGAATAACAACAATGGAATGTAGTAATTGAGACGGCACAGTCAGAGTTGTAATTGCTTGGGAAATCAGTAGGATGGGAATTCCCAGCCTTCCTCCACAGCACCACTTACTTATTATTACATTTATTTTGCATTTATTTTCCTTTTTTCATCCTGATCATTGTGAAGTTCTTTAGCAGTTGTCTATCTCGGAGAACAATTGATGCAAAATTAATCTGCCAGCCTCATTAAAAATGTTTGGGATTGTTATTGAATGATCAGGGCATTCATTGAATCTTTGCAGCTGTTTTTTTTCTCTCCTTCAGGACAAGAGCCCTCGGTGTTTGAGTGTAAATATGAAATGACACATAAGAAGTTTACATTGATTAATATAAATGGATATAATATAATTTGTGATGCTACTTTGTAACTGTTGGCCTGTAGCTTTATTGCCATACAACTTATACTTACATGTTTGTAGATACTTATGGAATATTAAAACATCTGCCACTTCCTCTCATATGAAATAGCCATAATATTGTATGATATATTCCTTTTAATAAAAGAACTGCGACATGTTTTCTTTCTCTCAGAATAATGTTATTTTAGCCTTTAGCTGTAAGTGGTTGAGGGAATGGCTCCGATAAGGCTGGACTGCTGGATAATACACTTTCTGCTTAATTTAATATTAAAAAGATTAATTTGGTGATCCATTAGTCTTTTTGTGTTGACAACCTTGATGATCAATAATGCAAATGAAAGACTAAAAGCTACATAGTTTTAGGACATTTTAAAATGTACAGTATGGTTCGCCTATTTTTGGAAAAGGTATTTGTGCACTCACCTCCACTGTAAATACTATTGTAATTAAAATGTGATTAAAAATGCATTTGCCTTGGCTGCTGGCTCTATTCTCATGTTACCCTTTCTTTCTCAGTAACTCCTGCTGAGTCAGTCAGCATAAGGAAAAGCAAACAGCACACGCAGTGCTAATTATTACTCAGAGTTGTTGCGTACTTCGGCTGTTGTTTAATTATTTCCATAAAACAGTCAGATCTGACATAGACTGCTAATTAACAGACAACATGGTGAGCCTCATGATCTGTCACCCACGGGGTGCCTTCCTCTCGCTCCGGAGAAACCATTGGAATTAAGTTGGAGTCTAAAACAGGGGCGGACTTTCTATAACAGTCTATGGGCTCAAAAACATTAGCTTGTTAAACATTGCAGCCACCCCGCACCAGCACTGAAAGAGTCGATCTTAATTGTGTTAAAAAAACATAATGAAATGTTATTTCATTGCATTTTGTTGAGGTATCATTCCTCTTCCTCTCTCCCTCTCTCTCTACCTCCCTCTCTCCCTCTCTCCCTCCCTCCCTCTCTCCCTCTCTCCCTCTATCCGTCCCTCTCTCCCTCCCTCTCACATTAGGCACTAGTTCTGTTTGCATACCCTACAACAAGCATGTCAAACTTGCGGCCCACAACGAACATATTTGCGGCCCGGCTCGCCAATATTTAACTCGCGCTGTGCGCGCTTTCTCCAAAGGAAAAAAACAAAAACCTCCCCCCTCTCCCGATTGGCTGGCGCGTGTTGGCACGCTGCCAAAAATTTTTTGGCCCGGAGCAAGCTCTATCCGAGCTTGCATAGTGAGGCCCGCCTCTTCCTTCTGCCTGCTGCCCGCCTCTTCCTGCTGCCTGCTGCCCGCCTCTTCCTGCTGCATGGAGCAAGTCAGGTGACTACTGCTCCATGCCTGCCTTGCTTCCCTCTTACCCTCCTGCTCCGATTTCTCCCCTGTTCCGATTTCCCGTCTGTGTGTCTGTGTGTGTGTGTGTGTGTGTGTGTGTGTGTGTGTGTGTGTGTGTGTGTGTGTGTGTGTCTGTGTGTGTGTGAGTGAGTATGTGTGAGTGAGTATGTCTGTGTGAGTGTGTATCTGTGTGAGTGTGTATCTGTGTGAGTGTGTATCTGTGTGAGTGTGTATCTGTGTGAGTGTGTATCTGTGTGTGTGTATCTGTGTGAGTGTGTATCTGTGTGAGTGTGTATCTGTGTGAGTGTGTATCTGTGTGAGTGTGTATCTGTGTGAGTGTGTATCTGTGTGAGTGTGTATCTGTGTGAGTGTGTATCTGTGTGAGTGTGTATCTGTGTGAGTGTGTATCTGTGTGAGTGTGTATCTGTGTGAGTGTGTATCTGTGTGAGTGTGTGTGTATCTGTGTGAGTGTGTGTGTATCTGTGTGAGTGTGTGTGTATCTGTGTGTGTGTGTATCTGTGTGTGTGTGTATCTGTGTGTGTGTGTATCTGTGTGTGTGTGTATCTGTGTGAGTGTGTATCTGTGTGAGTGTGTATCTGTGTGAGTGTGTCTGTGTGTCTGTGTGTGTGTGTGTGTCTGTGTCTGTGTGTGTGTCTGTGTCTGTGTGTGTGTGTCTGAGTGTGTCTGAGAGAGAGAGTGTCAGAGAGAGAGAGAGAGTGTCAGAGAGAGAGAGAGTGTCAGAGAGAGAGAGAGTGTCAGAGAGAGAGAGAGTGTCAGAGAGAGAGAGAGTGTCAGAGAGAGAGAGAGAGTGTCAGAGAGAGAGAGAGAGAGAGAGTGTCAGAGAGAGAGAGAGAGAGAGAGAGAGAGTGTCAGAGAGAGAGAGAGAGAGAGAGTGTCAGAGAGAGAGAGTGTGTCAGAGAGAGAGAGTGTGTCAGAGAGAGAGAGAGTGTCAGAGAGAGAGAGAGAGAGAGAGTGTGTCAGAGAGAGAGAGTGTGTCAGAGAGAGAGAGTGTCAGAGAGAGAGAGAGAGAGAGTGTCAGAGAGAGAGAGAGAGAGTGTCAGAGAGAGAGTGTCAGAGAGAGAGAGAGAGTGTCAGAGAGAGAGAGAGAGTGTCAGAGAGAGAGAGAGAGTGTCAGAGAGAGAGAGAGTGTCAGAGAGAGAGAGAGTGTCAGAGAGAGAGAGAGAGAGAGAGAGTGTCAGAGAGAGAGAGAGAGTGTCAGAGAGAGAGAGAGAGAGAGAGAGTGTCAGAGAGAGAGAGAGAGAGAGTGTCAGAGAGAGAGAGAGAGAGAGTGTCAGAGAGAGAGAGTGTCAGAGAGAGAGAGTGTCAGAGAGAGAGAGTGTCAGAGAGAGAGAGAGTGTCAGAGAGAGAGAGTGTCAGAGAGAGAGAGAGTGTCAGAGAGAGAGAGAGTGTCAGAGAGAGAGAGAGTGTCAGAGAGAGAGAGAGTGTCAGAGAGAGAGAGAGTGTCAGAGAGAGAGTGTCAGAGAGAGAGTGTCAGAGAGAGAGAGTGTCAGAGAGAGAGAGAGAGAGTGTCAGAGAGAGAGAGAGAGTGTCAGAGAGAGAGAGAGTGTCAGAGAGAGAGAGAGTGTCAGAGAGAGAGAGAGTGTCAGAGAGAGAGAGAGTGTCAGAGAGAGAGAGAGTGTCAGAGAGAGAGTGTCAGAGAGAGAGTGTCAGAGAGAGAGTGTCAGAGAGAGAGAGAGAGTGTCAGAGAGAGAGAGTCAGAGAGAGAGAGAGTGTCAGAGAGAGAGAGAGAGAGTGTCAGAGAGAGAGAGAGAGTGTCAGAGAGAGAGAGAGTGTCAGAGAGAGAGAGAGTGTCAGAGAGAGAGAGAGTGTCAGAGAGAGAGAGAGTGTCAGAGAGAGAGTGTCAGAGAGAGAGTGTCAGAGAGAGAGTGTCAGAGAGAGAGAGAGAGTGTCAGAGAGAGAGTGTCAGAGAGAGAGTGTCAGAGAGAGAGAGAGTGTCAGAGAGAGAGAGAGAGAGTGTCAGAGAGAGAGAGAGAGTGTGTCAGAGAGAGAGAGAGAGTGTGTCAGAGAGAGAGAGTGTCAGAGAGAGAGAGAGAGAGTGTCAGAGAGAGAGAGAGAGAGTGTCAGAGAGAGAAAGAGTGTCTGTCTGAGAGAGAGAGTGTCTGTCTGAGAGAGAGAGTGTCTGTCTGAGAGAGAGAGTGTCTGTCTGAGAGAGAGAGTGTCTGTCTGAGAGAGAGAGTGTGTGTCTGAGGGGGACGGAGAGGGAGAGTCAGGGAGAGGGAGAGTCAGGGAGAGGGAGAGTCAGGGAGAGGGAGAGTCAGGGAGAGGGAGAGTCAGGGAGAGGGAGAGTCAGGGAGAGGGAGAGTCAGGGAGAGGGAGAGTCAGGGAGAGGGAGAGTCAGGGAGAGTCAGGGAGAGTCAGGGAGAGTCAGGGAGAGGGAGAGTCAGGGAGAGGGAGAGTCAGGGAGAGGGAGAGTCAGGGAGAGGGAGACTCAGAGATGCCAAGTGTCAGGAAGAAAACATTAATTTTATCGTTCTTTTTTTTTTTTATACTGTACTTTTCTAAATAAACCTACGTTTCTTTGAAAATTGAGGTTTTTTTGTTTTTTTGCAGCCCACCTAAACTTAAACCTTGTTTATTTGGCCCGTGTTAGCCTTTGAGTTTTACATGCTTGCCCTAAAACATCCATGTTACTCTGCAGATGATAATAATAGTGATTAATAATAATAGTGATTAATAATCTTACTGCTTCACAGCCATAGGTGAGTGCAAGCTGGACTCTTTAAGTATAGCGGAAAGTTTCCTTTAACGATGGTGTAATTTGTTTAACCTGCCCAACCCCTATCCATTCTTCTATTGATTTCGTTCCCATCAGTTTGTCTACAGATATAGACAGCAAGATTTGTGTATACAGTATGTGATCAAGTCATTTAAAGGAACACTAAATGTTGAGTGCTTGTTCAAATTTGAATGGGCTGAAATAGTGACCTCCCTTCTTAGTGGGTGAAATAAACAGTAAAGTATTTAAATGGGTCTTACAATTTCTGAATTGGTTGTGTCCTCAGAGGAAAAGGGGTGCAACCATACACACTCTAGCTGAATTCACACTCAATTGAAGGTTCCCATATACAGTATGTCTTCAGTAAGACACCATTGATATTGAGAGCAAGATGTTGTCACTTAGGCTGAGTCCATTGTCAGTGCTTATCCGCTAACCCGTGCTGAGGCGCGCTGACGCTTGTTAGTGAGCCCCTGCAGCTGCAATGAGAGCAGCTTTAGCAGGGGCTCGCTCACACTTCCGCAGGCGTGGCTCTTAAAATGTTTTTAGTTTGCGTGCTCACGGGAGCGCAGGGCCGGTCACGTGAGCGGTTCACCCAATGAGGGCGAACCAGCTCCGTGACGTCACTGGCCCGCCCCCCGACACGCCCCCGGACGGCGCTCAAACTAAGGCCAGGGAATGCACCCGCTTTCCCTCAGCCTCAGCGTGCCTCCACACGGCTGAAGTCACCATGGACTCAGCCTTATTCTTCTGCACCCACTCAGGGAATATCCGCCACGGTGTGACCAGCTGAGTCCAAGGTACAGAAGAAGAATCAAGGCATCGCACAGCCAAAGGATCCAGTCGGGGTCAATGCAAAAATAGGTCTATTCTATTTTCATGAATAAGGAGACACAAGAACCCCCCTAAGCGGTCCGCCCCGGGTGGTGCTTTATCAAGAAGTCTTAGGTTCTGCAGATATAGTTGCAATGCTGATATTTCGTTTGATTTTATCTTCTCTTTGCTGATGAAGTTGTTGTACTTCATGTTCTTCTTATGTACATGCACCATCAAGTTCTCTTAATATTGAAGATTGGCTGGTGGCAAAAACACTAATGTTCACACAAATATTCAGCACTAATTTACATTTTTCTACTCTGTTTACAGTCTTGAATTTGTTTGAGCATTGCTGTTACATGCTTAGGCAGCTGTGTTACTGTGTTACTGTGTTACTGCGTTACTGCGTTACTGTGTTACTGTGTATGCCAAAGCACATTTTAGTCCCATTCATGTGAATGCAGCTGGACACATTTTAAGCACTTGGAAACGTCTTCCCAGCCTAATGAACAGAGTCCTTAGGTCGATAGGGCATGCAAGGTGCAATTCGTTCCAAGAACGGATCCAAAGTTTCACGTGGAAAACATTTGTACCAATGACCTATATGCGACTTGCTTTTCGTGGTCTCTGCCACGTTAGACCTGAGTCAAAATGTTACAATGTGTACTGGTTTTGGAGCATTCACTACTGTAACTTGACGTTTACCCCAGGTTGTGCTAGTATATAACTACTATAGACAGCCTGCTGCTGTTCCTGATTAGTACAGCTAATTAACACTATAGCAGGATCATACTCGGGTTGTCATTCACTACCACCCTGGGTTTACTGACACTTACAACTTCCCCTAACGTGGGAATTCAATCTATTTGACTCACCTGTGATAGGAATCGATCTCTGAACTGGATTTCCAGCTCTCACAGAATCACAGTAATTTGGGAAGCATTAGCCTAGATAGGTGCAGACATAACCTTAACTTAAGGGTGTCCCGGGCAGCTTGTTATCATCATACACTGCCCAGTTTAAGTGTACTCTAGACCTATTTCTGTGTCCATCAGTACAGTTATTTATATACACCTAATCATCCACGCAGGGCTTCGTGAGCTGCAACCTTCACTACCTTAGTGATGCCAATACGTTTTTATCATTGTTTGTCCACACTATCTTTATTAGACTTATAATAATAAAATAAACATTTTTTTATTATTATCACAAAACACCTTCACTAGTCAATGCTTGTCTATGGGGGCTCTTTATTGTCTAGGCAAGATATTGCAGTATGAACACCCCGCCCCCCCCCCCCCCCCCCCCGGAATATATTAACAAGTAAAACAAATACACCACATGTTACTTCTCATATTATGCCTCCTGGAAATTAAACAAACAAACAAACAAACAAAAAAAAAAGATAAAAAAACAATGGAATTTAATGAAATTCATTTCTTTCTGCTTTCAAGCAGACAGGAGCAGATGTTGCTGATTTAATACAATATTGTAGGAATATGAGGGACATATTGCCGTGTCTTAGAGATTCTATCATTTTTTCAAACACGAGGTAAGAGCGGAATCGGACAAGTTGTTCGCTGCCGTTTTGCCGCAACCACACCTGCGCCAGTGTTTGACCGCTGACGGACCCTTCACTGCAGCCGCAGTAGGGTTAAGGTTTTTAGGGTAGATGTTAGTGTTAGTATTATGGGTAAAGATTACTTTTTTTAGGGTAAGGGGCGTAGGGTTAGCGGCGAAGCGGCTGGTGGAGAGATGTCCGTGCGGCGAAGTGAGTGGTGGCTAAAGGTGTACGTTATCGATGCGTGACTGGCCTATGTCATGGCTGAGAGTTAGGGGGGGGGGGGTGGCGTTCCCCGCGCTGGGCAGTATTTAAAGAAGACCAGCTCAGGGGAATTCCACGCGGCGTCTCAGGAAGGGGTCGGAATCACGACACATCATCCCAATGCCTCATCATTGGTAGGTTGTCACATTTTGCCCTAGGTTATATTTTGTATATATTTTCTTTTTCTCTGCGTAATGTATATTGATTTGCGATAAATTACCGTTTTGCTGTATATTTTTGTATTTGGACAACATTTTTTGATATAAAAATGTGAGTGCGCGGAGTCATCTCGTAGATCTATAGGGGGGCTCTCCACTTTTGACACTAGCACCTCAAATGTGTTACTATATATACAGTATTATATTACTCTATTTTGCAATAATTGGGGTGGGGTAGGGGGGGGGGAAGCTGCATGCGATGTTTCCTTCTCCACAATTCCTTGGTTTGGACTAACTCCATATTACTGTACCCGGAAAATATATTTTCTCTTCACTTTATGCCACAGTCCCAGTTACACAAAAAAATAATAATAATAAAAAAAATCCCCTTCTCTTTTTACATTTCATTGTACTGTAATGTCATACTCTGTTGTCAAATCTCCCAGCTGTTCTTAATTCCAGAGAAATATTGTTTCATTGATAGGGATTGTCTCAGAAATGCCTTACAACACAATTAAAATCGCTGCAAAATTTGTACACGCTGTATGTATTTTCCCTTAACCCTTTCAAATGCCGAGTGTCTGTAAGCTTCAGTGCAGAAGATATTTTGTAGTATTTGATGCTAACAGTGTTCAAGGCCCAAGGTGATAATATTGTTAAAAATAACCCAAACAAATTAAATATTTGTATTTTCGGCATATTCTTATTCTGTATGTTCTGCGATTTATTGTATTCTGGTCACATTTTTCTCCAAAAGTAAAAGAAAATTTATTTTAAGTCAAATTAAATAAAGTAAATACAGTATGAATTTCTGTTTCTCTCTTATATACTTTGTGGATACGCAACATAAGAGTTACACATAGGTATATATAAAATTCATTTTGATTATGCTCCCCGGCATTTGGAATCTTATAAACATACTGTACACTTAAATACTGTATTATACAAGAAAAAATTAATATTAAAACATGTACTGTACAATATATGCAAATGGAGCCATCAAAGCATGTTTACATTTCTTGGTAATACAAATTATATAATTATTCAACTGATGACAAATACAATGCAAAAGCTAATGTTTTACAGATTAACCCTCTGTAGCATTGCATATATATATATATATATATATATATATATATATATATATATATTATACAATAACAATCATCTGTTCCTTAGCAGGTCTAAAAATTAGATAAATACAACCTCAGATGAACAACAACACATGACATATTACACAGTGTCATGATTTATTTAACAAAAATAAAGCCAAAATGAAAAAGCTATGTGTGAAAAACTAAGTACACCTTTACTGCTTTTATAGGAATTAAGATGCTAATTAGCAGACAGGTGCTGCTAATCAAATGCCCTTGCTTAGTTGATCATCAGCAAGTGTAACCACCTCTATAGAAGCCGAAGTTTTAGCAGTATGCTGGTCTGGAGCATTCATGTGTGTGTTAACACAATGCCAAGGAGGAAAGACATCAGCAATGATCTTAGAGAAGCAATTGTTGCTGCCCATTAATCTGGGAAGGGTTATAAGGCCATTTCCAAACAATTTAAAGTCCATCATTCTACAATGAGAAAGATTATTCAAAAGTGGAAAACATTCAAGACAGTTGCCAATCTTCCCAGGAGTGGACATCCCAGCAAATTCACCCCAAGGTCAGACTGTGCAATGCTCAGATAAATTGCAAAATACCCAAGAGTTACAACTCAGACTCTACAGGCCTCAGTTAGCATGTTAAAGTTCATGACGGTACTATTAGAAAAAGACTGAACAAGTATGGTTTGTTTGGAAGGGTTGCTAGGAGAACGCCTCTTCTCTCTAAAAAGAACATGGCAGCACGTCTTAGGTTTGCAAAGTTGCATCTCATCAAACCACAAGACTTCTGGAACAATGTCCTTTGGACAGACGAGACCAAAGTGAAGATGTTTTCCCATAATGCACAGCACCACATTTGGCGAAAACCAAACACAGCATGTCAGCACAAACGCCTCATACCAACTGTCAAGCACGGTGGTGGAGGGGTGATTACTTGGGCTTGCTTTTGCAGCCACAGGACCTGGGAACCTTGCAGTCATTGAGTTGTCCATGAACTCTTCTGTATACCAAAGTATTCTAGAGTCAAATGTGAGGCCATCTGTCCGACAGCTAAAACTTGGCCGAAATTGAGTCATGCAACAGGACAATGATCCCAAGCACACCAGCAAATATACAACAGAATGGCTGGAAAAGAATCAAGGTCTTGCAATGGCCCAGTTAAAGTCCAGACCTCAACCGATTGAAATGCTGTGGCTGGACCTTAAGAGAGCTGTGCATAAACAAATGCCCACAAACCTCAATGAACTGAAGCAATGTTTTAAAGAAGAGTGGGCCAAAATTCCTCCACACCGATAAGAGAGACTGATAAAATCCTACAGAAAACGATTACTTCAAGTTATTGCTGCTAAATGTGGTTCTACAAGCTATTGAATCATAAGGTGTACTTAGTTTTTCACACATGGCTTCTCCATTTTGGCTTTATTTTTGTTAAATAGTTCATGACACGGTGCAATATGTCATGTGTTGTTGTTCATTTGAGGATGTATTTACCTAATTTTAAGACCTGCTAAGGAACATGATTGTTATTATGTCCTGATATGTAAAACCATAGAATTCAAAGAGGGTGTACTTTCTTTTTCACACAACTGTACATTATCTCTAACTGTGCATGCTATGTGTTGTATATACAGGCATACCCCGCATTAACGTACACAATGGGACCGGAGCATGTATGTAAAGCGAAAATGTACTTAAAGTGAAGCACTGCCTTTTTTCCACTTATCGATGCATGTACTGTACTGCAATCGTCATATACGTGCATAACTGATGTAAATAATGCATTTGGACCAGGCTCTATAGTCTCCCCGCTTGTGCACAGCTTCGGTACAGGTAGGCAGCCAGTATTGCTGTTCAGGACGTGCTGACAGGCGCATGCGCGAGCTGCCGTTTGACTATTGGGCGATATGTCCTTACTCGTGAGTGTACTTAAAGTGAGTGTCCTTAAACCAGTGTATGCCTGTAATGTATACCCTGTTCACTTATGTAACTGTATTTGTAACCATGTACTGTTTGTCATCTTAACTCTATGCCCAGGACATACATGAAAATGAGAGGTAACTCATAGCGTGATTCCGTAAAATAAAGCAATTTATTGATACATAAAATCCAACTACTCACAAAAGTTAGCTGGTAATTGCGCATTTCGACAAAACAGAAGATCATATGGTGTGTATAGATGGAGACCGGCCTCGGGAACATCGTCTCCTGGCTGGACTGTTCACGCACTTCCTCTTCTGGTCATAAGGTCTGAGATGTGCGTCTTCCTCCGGCACTGTGTAGCATAGGTTAGGTTCCTCGGCTCTTGAGTTCCCCCATACAGGTGGCGTAATGGCTCCTTGAAGTGTCCAACAAACACTCTACGCGTTTCATCAGAGTTCCACGCATGGAAAGTGTATATGTGTACTGTGTGTGTGTGTGTGTGTGTATATATATATATATAGGTATCAGTACCGTGTTAGCCGAGCTTCAATAATCAAAAAATAAATAGATGATACCATTCTGTGGCTAACGAAATGCTTTTATTTGTGCGAGATTTCGAGATACACTGATCTCTTCTTCCGGCGATAAGAAGAGAAGCCGGAAGAAGAGATCAGTGTATCTCGAAAGCTCGCACAAATAAAAGCATTTCGTTAGCCACAGAATGGTATCATCTATTTATTTTTTGATTATATATATATATATATATATATATATATATATATATATATATATATATATATATATATATAGTGAAAAAATGAGAACAAGGCACTACGTCAGGTAGATATAGGTGGGTGCTAATCCTATATAAATCAAATAGGCTATACGATACCGTGTAAGCAGATATCAGAGGCAGCACTCCAGTAGATAGTCAAAAAAATGGTATTTAATGTGACATATAAACCTATATACTGCTGCGGCCAAGTTTATTCGAGCATTTGCCCGTTCTTGGCCGCAGCAGTATCCTGGCGCGCGCCGGAGGGTGACGGGCGCGCGCCGAAGCAGCGGAAGAGCGCCCTCCGATCGGGGCGCTCTCCCTACCGCTGCCGGGTCCGCCGGGTCCCCCGGAACCCCCTGCCGCCGTCCCCCACATCGCGGGACACCAGGGCTCCCTCGGGGAGCCCTGGACGCGCGTGCAGGGGGCGCAGGCTCCCGATGACACGTGACCGCGCGTCGGTGACGCGCGGCACGCCGGTGACGCGCGGCACGCCGAGGGGTGGCCACTAGCAAGCCGGACAATCTCCCGGCTTGCGGATCTGGCCGCAGTGTGATAAAGTGTGTCGGTAGTGTATGTCACATTAAATACCAATTTTTGGACTATCTACTGGAGTGCTGCCTCTGATTTCTGCTTACACGGCATCGTATAGCCTATATATATATATATATATATATATATATATATATATATATATATATATATAACCAGGTGTCCCACCAAGGAGACAAAAAACAGCACTCAAGATATATTGCAAAAGTGTATTTGAAAAAAAGCAGGAACATATAAATTCGGATTTATATGTTCCTGCTTTTTTTCAAATACACTTTTGCAATATACCTTGAGTGCTGTTTTTCGTCTCCTTGGTGGGACACCTGGTTTCCTGTTATTTTTGTTGAACAAGCACCTATTTCTTTGGAGCCTTTGAAGTGCCTGCTATTATCTTTATATATTTATATATATATATATATATATATATATATATATATATATATATATATATTATATATATATTTGTAAATGCGTTCTGGCCTTATTTAATACCTTAAAGCAACAATATACCACACTCACCAACAATAAACATCTTGTTTCTTTTAAGCCTTTCAGAGTCCTTTTGCTATAGTTTTTACCAATCCCGGTCTATTTAATTCTGTCGAATTCTGGAAATATCAGTTCCTGCTGCTATAAAAAGTAAGCGCACTAAAGTTGTATAATTCACCATGATAGTACAGCTGACATACACTATTATGTAAAACCCTTTAATTCCTCATGTATTCATTTTTAAACTGCTTAACAATAGCATTGTATGTAACTTGCAATTCAAATGTTATATATTTTGAAGGCCACCAGAGTCAGATCTTACAGTTGGGTTTAAAAAAAATGGCAGAATGTGCCGCAATTGATATTATTATTAGAGATGTAATAAATATTCCAAAGTGAATTCACAAACCTTTTGATATATTTTTTTTAACCAAATTTGGTTCCGTGTGGACCAGCCTGCAGAACTTTTAAGGTCTAAAAGTTTCTCAAAAATCACACATTTCCACCATTTATTTACAATTTCACCAATAAATTGCAGCTCAATTATAATTTGCAAGTGATTCTCTAAGCATTTTCTCATCTGAACTCCAGAAAAAAACCATATTGCAGGGTCAGAAAGTGAGTTAGTATCACTAATTGAAATGCTTGGCAGCTTTTGATTATGCTAGACTGTGCTCTAACTGATTCACAACTTTCTTAGTGGATAAAGGGCCAATTTTGCATAGTTTGCTATCTCAATGAAGGCTTTGCACATTTCTAAATATTATACTTGTAACATGGTTAGTCTACCCTGCCTCTCTTTCCCCCCTGTCACATAAGTCCTTAGCAGTCTAAGCTGTGACAGGCAGTCCTGTGGGCAATTGACCCCCCCCCCCAAATGCTCCTCTCTGAGTGACGGAGTGGTGGTGGTGAGTCATGGTCTGTGTGTAGCCTATCAGGGTGCAGACCTTGAGCCCTCCCCTTCTGGTTCCTCAGAGTGGCAGTGCGAAATTTAGTGAGTGCTCTTCCAACCGAGTGAAGGTGTGTGGGCCTTCTCCTCCCTGCTGGGAGTGAGAGGCCAGCCAGGCCCTCATGGCTGGCTGGCTACAGGAAGATCAGAGGCTTTGCATTATGG